>NW_025721305.1:0-137318 GCF_922984935.1 Meles meles | reverse complement strand
AAGTCCCTAAGCCTTAACCCTAACCCTAGTTTGGATTTTCAGGCTTCCATCCCAAGAGGCCTGGCCCCCACGCCCCCCAAATTAAGGACTTCTGAGCATCACCACAGGACACAGCCTGTCACACAAGTGGAAACCTTGTGGTTTGGAGCTGCAATGAACCCTCAGATGGGGAGAAACTTTCATGCCACCCTAAAGCCACCCCAACAATCAACAGCCACTCTGGCCATAGAGCTGGATTCCGTCCCGCCACCAAATGCATACCCTCAACTGAGCCCATAGGGGATCCCGCCTCAGCACTGGCAGATCAGGCCTGCCATTGCCCCTAGGCCCTAACCCTAACACAAGTTTGGGTGTTCAGTCTTCCATTCTGAGGGTCCAGGCAACAAAATCCCCTGGATTAAGGAATCTTGACATACACCTCAGGACTCCGCTTGCCACACAGTAGGAACCTGTGCCTTGGAGTTGTGCTGAACCCTCAGAGAGGGAGAAACTTGCCCCTCTAAAGGCACTCCCATCATCTGCACCCGTCCCCCCGGCCATAAACCAGATTCTGCTGAGCTGCCGGATGCATGCCATAAATTCAGACCCTAGGGCGTCCCACCTCAACATAAGCAGATCGGGCCACCATGCCCCTAAGCCCTTACCAGAACCCCTCTTTAGGTTTTCAGGCTTCCATCCCAGGGGGCCTGGCTCCCATGTCCCCCCAGATTAAGGTCTACTGAGCGCCACCACGGGACTCCACCTGGCACTCGTGAGGAAAACTTGTGGTTTAGAGCTGCACTGAACACTCAGACGGGGAGAAACCTGCAAACCCCCGTAATGCCACCCCACCATGAGTCACCCCCATGGCCATAAAACCAGATTCTCCTGCGATGCCAGATCTATGCCCTCAACTCGACCCTTAGGGGAGCCCGCATAAGTACCGGCACATCGGACCCGCCATGCCCTTCGGCCCTAACCATAAACCTAGGTGGGGTGTACAGGCTTTCATGAACAGAGGCCTGTCCCCCAAGCCCGCCAGATTGGGCACCTCCGAGACTCATGCCAGTAGAGATTAAGGATTCCTCGTGACACCCCAGGACTGCGTCTGCCACACGGGAGGAAACCATGCCATTTGGAGCTCTGCAGAACCCTCAGGGTAGGAGAAACCTGCATGCAACCCTGAGGTCACGCCCAGCTTCTGTGGCATCCCTGGACACAAACTCTGAGTCTGACATGCCACCTGATACTCACCCTGAAGTCAGCCCACCAGGGAGCCCACCTCAGCAGTAGCAGATTGAGCATGCCACGCCCCTACGCCCTTACCGTAGCTCTAGTTTCTGATTTCGGGCTTCCATCCCAAGAGGCCTGGCCCCCAAACTCCCCAGATTCAGGACCCGTCTGTAACAAGCCAGAAACCTGAATGCCATGCAGGGGGAAGCCATGACATTTGAAGCTCCAAAGTTTCCTCAGAGAGGGAGAAACCAGCATGCCCCTCTAAAGCCACCCCCACGATCAGCCGTCCCTCTGGCCACAAACCCTGACTCTTCTGCATTGCAGGATGCATTTCCTCAACTCAGTTCTGAGGGTATTCCACTTCTGTGTCGGCTGATCAGGCCTGTCCTGCCCAGCCCATTACCCTTAACCCTATGTTGCATTTTCAGGCTTCCTTCCCCAGGGGCCTATCCACCAAGCCCTCTAGATTGGTAAACTTGGAGCCACACTGTAGGAGTCTCCCTGCCACCCAGCAGGAAACTTGTCCCTTTGGAGCTGTGCAGAACCCTCAGAGCCAGAGAAACCTGCATGACCCCATTAGGACTCCCCCACATTCTGCAGCCCCCTGGCCACAAACCCAGAGCCTGATTCACCACCTGACCCCCATTCTCAACTCAGCTCCTTGGGGAACTCACCTCAACACCAGCAGTTCGGGCCTGCCACGCCACTAGCTCAGCTCTGCTCATGGACACCACCAGCTCTAGGCAGACCTAGAACTCCCCTGTCTGCGGCAAAGCTCTGGGATTCCCCCCTCCTTCTTCCCAATTTACACTGGCCCAGGCATTCATGAGAAAGGGGAAGGCTACCTCTTGAATGCTTAATACCTCCTTTCCTCTTCAGCCCTATTTCTCTCCACTTACCTTTGCACCTGGTCAAACTGAAAGTAACATATCAATGGAACATGTACATGCTCTGAGATCTAAATCTTTCATGGCAACTTTCTGAGGGCTCCTTATGCAAGAGGAAACTAGTGTATCCTGCCACAGAGTGTTTCATAATGAACAGCTACAGAACAGGAGAGCAAAAGTCATTCCAGTTTTACCTCAGTCTTCATGAAGTAGAATATGGTCTTCTTTTCTTTATTGACTTCAATTCCAATTCGTTTCCATGCAGTGTTCATTCCTCTCCTTCAGGGGTAGGATTTTGTGATTCCTCACCTGCATAGAACACCCAGAGCTCATCACAACAAGTACTCTCCCTAATAGCTGTCACCCACTCAACCCTTCGCCGCACACCCCTGCCCCCTAGCAACCCTCGATTTTGCTCTAGGTTAGAGTCTGTTTCCTCATTGGCCTTTCTCTCCTCACTATGTTCATCTGTTTTCTTTCTGAAATTCCATAGAGGTCAAGATATAGGCTATTGGTCTTTTCTTACTGATTTTACTTAGCTAAATCCACTGTAGATCCATCCACATCCTTGCAGATGGTAAGATTTCATCCTTTTTGAACCTGGATCCTATTCCATTAAGAAGATGTGGGAGAATGAATACGCACACACACACACACACACACACACACACACACACACACACATATGATATATACGAGTGATATATATATATATATATATATATATATATATATATATATATATATATCACTCATCAGTGAATGGACATTTGGTCTCCCTCCATTGTTTTACAATGGTTGATAATGCTGCTGTAAATATCACGGTGCTTATACCCCACTGAATGTGCATTTTTGTGCCCTTTAGGGAAATAACTAGGAGGGCAATTGCTGGATCCTACTGTTGTTCAGTTCTTAGCTTTTGGAGGACACACTGTATTCTTTCCAAGAGTGGCTGCAACAACACGCATGCCCACCAACAATGTAGGAGGGTTCCGGTTTTGTTTTTATATTTTTTTAGATTTTATTTATTTATTTGACAGAGGTCACAAGTAGGCAGAGAGGCAGGCAGAGAGAGAGGACGAAGCAGACTCCCCGCTGAGCAGAGAGCCCAATGCGGGGCTCCATCTCAGGACCCTGAGACCATGACCTGAGCCGAAGGCAGTGGCTTAACCCACTGAGCCACACAGGTGCCCCCGAGGGTTCCACTTTAAGCAGAACATTCCCTGCCAGCAATTTCCTAAGGAGGAAATGTAAAACCTGTGGGAAAAACTGACTCACTGAGCATCAGGAAAGCAGCCACAGAAATTCAGCCCAGGGTTCCTGACACCAAGTCCCTGGAAGCCACCAGAGTGCCTTTATCCAGGGAAATTCCCAAAGACTCTCCTTCTGACTTCACTACCCATGAAACTGCAGAGAAAATACAGCATGTCCAACCATATATAGCCGTTTGAGTGAACCTAGGAAGACAAGCATCCCTTTTAAATTGTCCAAGAAAGACTCCTTGGAATCATTTTGAATTTTCCCTCTGCCCTCATTGGAACTCTTTGGATTCAAAGACGAATCCATTAGGATACATCACCTTGGACAAAGAAGAAGCCATCATCCAAGTCTCTATCTGACCACAAACAGCCACCTCACTCTAGATGCCAGCCGTTCCACCAGAGCCTAGGCCCAGTGGAGTAAACACTGTTCGATGAAGGACTACTTTCTATGTTCAAAAGGCACACCAAGTCAATCTCACCTTTCCTTTCGAATCCAAGGGATTTCCTAGGAAAGAGATGTTCCAAATACCTTTGTAAGCCAGAAATAAACAGAGAAAATGAGATCCCTGCCAGGTGCTCCCTGCAGAGAAGCTCAGGAGCTCTGGCACCCGCACGAGATTGCTTACAGCTGGTTCAGGGTGCCATTTGTGAGCTCCACTGGAGACAAGAGAAAAGCCCAGGAAATTTGGGGTGAAAGGGAATTTTTACCTGCCATCCTGGCATGGATGTGACATTGTGGCCCACGGGCCTGCTGTTTTCTCTGAACACTGACGTCCTGGGACAAGCTGCATGACTGACTCAGACGCTGACTTCCAAACTTCAGGTCTCATGGAGCCAGAGTGAAGAAGGGTTGTCAGGTGCAGATAAGCAGGCGTCTCCCACCTAAAGCCTGCACACCTGCTCTGATTCCTGGGAGAAGGAGAGACACAGGCTTGTTTCTTAACTGGTCATTCACTTCCCTCTCAAGCTGGCCAATGCCCTTGTCCTTTTTGGAGAAACAAACATACTTTTCCAAACAGACACTCAGCTCCTCGGTTACAAATGCACCATGAGTCGGGTTTGATTCCCCTGGCTCCAGAGCCCAACTGGGAGGACCCTCCTGAACGATCCTGACAGCACATTACCAGCAAACCTGGGGAAAGAGGGCACAATGCTGAGTGGGGGACAGGCTCCATCAATTCTTACCACCACCCTTGAGCCTGGAGAAACAGAGACTATACAGCTCACCACTCCGTCCTGTAAAAACAAGCTGTAGTGCCTCATGTTTCAGGGTCTCTCACCAGGCACCTCCGCCCTGCCTTCAGAGCCAGCAGGCTGCAGGAACTTCTCTTCAGGTGTGTTTCCCATGGCAGCTCGCCGCTGCCTCCAGTGGTGGCAAGCAGCATCGCCATGCCTTCCAGGGTATCTCACACCACGGCTCACCACTCCCTCCAGTGGCGTGAACTGGCACTGCCGGGCCTTCCATAGACTCATTTTTTTTTTATTTGTTTATTTACAGCATAACAGTGTTCATTGTTTTGGCATCACACCCAGTGCTCCATGCAGTACGTGCCCTCCCTATTACCCACAACCTGATTCCTCAAACTCCCACCCCACCCTGCCCCTCCAAAACCCTCTGGTTGTTTTTCAGAGTCCATAGTCTCTCATAGTTCATCTCCCCTTCCAGTTTCTCTCAACTCCCTCTCCTCTCCATCTCCCTATGTCCTCCGTGTTATTTGCTATGTTCCACAAATAAGTGAGACCATATGATACATGACTCTCTCTCTGCTTGACTTATTTCGCTTAGCATAATTTCTTCCAGTCCCGTCCATGTTGCTACAAAAGTTGGGTATTCATCCTTTCTGATGGAGGCATAATACTCCATTGTGTATATGTACCACATCTTCCTTATCCATTCATCCGTTGAAGGGCATCTTGGTTCTTTCCACAGTTTGGTGAGCATAACCATTGCTACAATAAACATTGGGGTACAGATGGCCCTTCTTTTCACTACATCTCTATCTTTGGGGTAAATACCCATCAGTGCAATTGCAGGGTCAAAGGGAAGCTCTATTCTTAATTTCTTGAGGCATCTCCACACTGTTCTCCAAAGTGGCTGCACTAACTTGCATTCCCACCAACAGTGTAAGAGGGTTCCCCTTTCTCCACATCCTCTCCAACACACGTTGTTTCCTGTCTTGCTAATTTTGGCCATTCTAACTGGTGTCAGGTGGTATCTCAATGTGGTTTTTTTTTTAAAGATTTTATTTATTTATTTGACAGGCAGAGATCACAAGCAGGCAGAGAGAGAGAGAGAGAAGTAGGCTCCCCGCCGAGCAGAGAGCCCAATGTGGGGCTGTATCCCAGGATCCTGGGATCACGACCCGAGCTGAAGGCAGAGGCTTTAACCCACTGAGCCACCCAGGTGCCCCTCAATGTGGTTTTAATTTGAATCTCCCTGATGGCTAGTGATGATGAACATTTTTTTCATGCGTCTGATAGCCATTTGTATGTCTTCGTTGGAGAAGGGTCTGTTCATATCTTCTGCCCATTTTTGGATATGATTATCTGTTTTGTGTGTGTTGAGTTTGAGAAGTTCTTTATAGATCCTGGATCTCAACCTTTTGTCTGTACTGTCATTTGCAAATATCTTCTCCCATTCCGTGGGTTGCCTTTTTGTTTGGTGGACTGTTTCCTTTGCTGTGCAGAAGCTTTTGATCTTGATGAAGTGCCAAAAGTTCATTTTCGCTTTTGTTTCCTTGGCCTTTGGAGACATATCTTGAAAGAAGTTGCTGTGGCTGCTATCGAAGAGGTTACTGCCTATGTTCTCCTCTAGGATTCTGATGGATTCCTGTCTCATGATGAGGTCTTTTATCCATTTCGAGTGTAAGAGAATGGTTGAGTTTCATTATTCTACATATAGCTGTCCAGTTTTCCCAGCACCATTGATTGAAGAGACTGTCTTTTTTTCCATTGAATATTTTTTCCTGTTTTGTCGAAGATTATTTCACCGTGGAGTTGAGGGTCCATATCTGGGCTCTCCACTCTGTTCCACTGGTCTATGTGTCTGTTTTTATGCCAGGACCACGCTGTCTTGGTGATCACAGCTTTGTATTAAAGCTTGAAATCGGGTAACGTGATGCCGCCAGTTTTGTTTTTGTTTTTCAACATTTCCTTAGCAATTCGGGATCTCTTCTGATTCCATACAAAATTTAGGATTATTTGCTCCAGCTCTTTGAAAAACACCGGTGGAATTTTGATCGGAATGGCATTAAAAGTATAGATTGCTCTAGGCAGTATAAACATTTAACAATGTTTATTCTTCCAATCCAAGAGCATGGAATTGTCTTCCATCTTTTTGGGTCTTCTTCAATTTCTGTCATGAGTGTTCTGTAGTTCCTCAAGTACAAGTCCTTTACCTCTTTGGTTAGGTTTATTCCCAGGTATCTTATGGTTCTTGATGCTATAGTAAATGGAATCGATTCTCTAATTTCCCTTTCTGTATTTTCATTGTTAGTGTATAAGAAAGCCACTGATTTCTGTACATTGACTTTGTATCCTGCCACGTTACTGAATTGCTGTATGAGTTCTAGTAGTTTGGGGGTGGACTCTTTGGGGTTTTCCATATAAAAAATCATGTCATCTGCGAAGAGAGAGAGTTTGACTTCTTCCTTGCCAATTTGGATACCTTTTATTTCTCTTTGTTGTTTGATTGCCGTTGCTAGGACTTCTAATACTATGTTGAACAAGAGTGGTGAGAGTGGGCATCCAAGCCCATTAGAATAACGTCAGACCTTTTCACAGAGACCTGGCAAGCCAGGAAGGGCTGGCAAAATATATTCAGAGTACTAAATGAGAAGAACATGCAACCAAGAATACTCTATCCAGCAAGACTGACATTTAAAATGGATGGAGAGATAAAGAGTTTCCAAGACCGGCAAGGCTTAAAAGACTATGCAACCACCAAGCCGACACTGCAGGAAATATTAAGGGGGGTCCTATAAAAGAGAAAAAATCCTAAGAATATCATTGAACAGAAATATAGAAACAATCTACAGACAGAAAGACTTCAAAGGCAACATGACATGAATCAAAACCTATCTCTCAATAATCACTCTCAATGTGAATGGCCTAAATGCGCCCATAAAACGACACAGGGTTGCAGATTGGATAAAACGACAGGACCCATCCATATGTTGTCTACAAGAGACCCATTTTGAACCTAAGGATACACCCAGACTGAAAGTGAACGGATGGAGAAGCATCTTTCATGCCAATGGGCCTCAAAAGAAGGCCGGGGTAGCGATTCTCATATCAGATAAATTAGATTTTAAACTAAAGACTGTAGTCAGAGATACAGAAGGACACTCCATAATTCTTAAAGGGACTATCCGCCAAGATGATCTAACAATTGTGAATATCTATGCCCCCAATATGGGAGCACCCAATTCCATAACAAAACTATTAATCAAGATAAAAAGTCATATTGATATGAATACAATAATAGTAGGAGATCTTCATATGCCTCTCTCAGAAATAGACAGATCATCGAAGCAGAAAATTAAAAAAGAAATAAGAGCATTGAATGAAACATTGGACCAGATGGACCTCATAGACATATACAGAACATTCCACCCTAAAACAACAGAATACTCATTCTTCTCAAGTGCACATGGAACCTTCTCCAGAATAGACCACATACTGCGTCACAAGGATTGAGGATGCCTGATACTCATGCTGGGAATCTGCCTGGGCACCTGGCACCGCTGTGCTGTTTGGAGCTGCGCTGAACCCTCAGAGCTGGAGAAACTTCCATGCACCCCTGAAGTCACCCCCAGGTTATGCGAACGTCTGGACACACACCTAGAGGCTAAGGCCCCGTCTGACACCCGACCTCAACTCAGCGCACCAGGGCACCTGCCTCAGCACTGGCATATCAGGTCTACCATGGCCCTAGGCCTTAACCCTATCCCTAATTTCGGTTTTCAGGTATCATCCCCAAGAGTCCTGATCCCAAGACCCCAAGATTAAAGAATCCTGAGTGACACCCCAGGACTCTGTCCACCATGCAGGAGGAAACCATGCTGTTTGGAGCTGTGTCGAATCCTCAGAGCGGGAGAAACCTGCATGGTTCACCTGAGGCTATCCCCCACCCTCTGCGCACTATTGGGCCACAAATGCGGAGGCTGGCACTCAGCCTGCCTACCACCCAGGAGGAAACCGTGCCATTTGAAACTGAGTAGAACACTCAGAGTGGGAGAAACTGCATGCCTCCCTGAGCACAACCCCCTCCTTCAGCGGTCCGCTGGCCACAAACCTGGTCCCTCTCATGCCACCGGACCTCTGCCCTCAATTCAGCCCCCTGGGATCCCATCTCAGTGCCAGCAAATTGGGCCTGCCATGCCCCTGACCCTAACCTTAACCCTAGGTTGCATTTTCAGTCTTCATCCCCAGAGGCTGGTCCCCCAATTCCTCCATATTTGGACCCCTGAGCCACAACCCAGTACTCTGTCTGCCACCCAGGAGGAAACCGTTCTGTTTGGAGCTGCACAGAACCATCGGAACGGGAGAAATCTTCATGCTCCCTGAAGCCACCTCCACCTTCGGCCACCCCCCAGGCACAAACCCAGGTCGTAATGCACCACCTGACCATGGCCCCCAACTCAGTACCCCAGACATCTAGCCTCAGCACCAGCAGATCAGGCCAGCCATGCCCCTGTGCTCTTTTCCAAGCCCTAGGTTGTGTTTTCAGTCTTCTGTCCTCTGATGATTGACACCAAAGCTCCGCTGATGGGTTACACCTGAACTATACCAGAATATTTCTTGGCCCCCTGAGGCTATCCCACTTTCAGCACCCCCCGTTCACACCTGGATCTTAACACTCACACTGACCCACATCCTCAACTCTGCTCCCCAGGTCACTCCTCTCAGGGTGGCCTATTGAGACTGACATGACCCTCAGCCCTAACCAAAACTTAGTACATTTTCTGTCTTGTGTCCCAAGAATACAGGTACCAAAGCCCCACATATGTGGGACCCCTGAGAAATGCCAGAGGACTCTGTCTTCAACCCAGAAGGAAACAGTAGAATTGGAACTCTGCCAAGGACTGAGAGCAGGAGAAATCTGCCTTTCCCCCCATGGCCACCAACCCGGAGCCTGACTCAGACTGACCCATGTTCTCTACTCAGTCCCCATGAGAGCTCTGCACAGCGCCAGCAAGTCAGGCCTGTCATGTTGCTGGGACCTAGCCCTAACCCCAGGTTGGGGTTTCATGCTCTGTCCCCAGAGGACTGGAGCCCAAGTCCCATGGATGGGGACCCCTGAGCAATATTTGAGATCTCTGCCTGCCACCCAGAAGGAAACCATACCATTTGGAACTCTGCAAAGGATTCTGAGCAGGAGAAATCTGCCACGCACCACTGAGTTCACCCAGAGTCAGCAGCTGGACACAAACCTGAACCTGACACTTACTCTATCCATCCCTCTGTACTCAGCCCTCTGGATAGCTTGCCAGACCACCATCAGATTGGGCCTGCCATGCTCCTAACCCCTAACTGAATCTTAGTTTGTGTTCTGAGCATTCAATTCCTAGGGGCCTGGCTCCCTACCCCACGGACTGGGGTCACCTTAGCCATACCACAGGACTCATCCTAACACACAGGAGGAAATCGTGCCATGTAGACCTCTAGAAAGTATTCAAAGCAGGATAAAATGCCTGTCCATCTGAGCCTATACCAGCAAACCCCCAATTTCAGTGGCCTCTAGGTCACAAACCCTGTGCCTGACCAGAACCAGAACACTCATCCTTCATTCCAGCCTCTAGGAACCACACACACTGTCAGCTGTTTGGGCCTGCAATGTCCTTTGGCCCTAACTCTATCCTTAGCTTGGGTTCTCATGTATCCGTCCCTTAAGGGTGGGCTCCAAAGCCCTAGGATTTGGGGATGCCTGAGCAATACCACAGGACTCAGCCTCACACCCAGATGGAAATGTTTCCATAATGGACTCCAGTAAGTATATAGGTCAGTATAGATATGAAGGCCCATCTGTTTCCATCCCAGTGAATTCCCACATTCAAGGGCTCATGGATTGAAACCCTGAGCCGGACACTCACCCTGACCCATGTCCTCAACTCAGCCCTCCAGGACGCTCACCAAACGGTTGGCAATTCAGACCTTCCATTTTCCTAGGTCCTAACCCTAACCCTATTTGGAGTTCTGAGAGGTCCATCTGTAGAGGCGTGGATCCCAAGCCCCGGGTATTGGGAACACTTCAGCAAAACCAGAGGATCAGCCCGCCACACAAAAAGAAACTCCTTTTTTTTACTCCAGACTGGATTCAGAGCATGAGACATCTGAATGCAAACCTGAGACAATGTCAGTGAACCTACACTTCCATCCACCCTCTGAAGACAATCCCTGAGCTTGATACACACCCTAAATCTCCATTGTATCTCAGACCTTGTGAAAATCTCCACAGTTCTGGCTGATTGTATCTTCTAGGCTTCTGGGCCTTAATCAAACGGAAGGTCTAGACATGGGCGAAAATATGAACAGATATTTCTCCAATGATGACACGCATGTGACCAACAGATATATACATAAATGTTCTCTATCACATGGCTTCTGGGAAAGGCAAATCTAAACCACACTGAGGTGTCCTATCACACCAGGCAGAATGTCTAAAGTTAACAGGACATGAAACCACAAATATTGGTGAGGATGCAGAGAATGGAGAACCCTCCTACACTCCTGGTTGGAATGCAGACTGTTATATCCACTCTGGAAAACAGTACGGGGTTTCCTCAAGAAGTTAAAATAAAGTTACCCTAAAACACAGCAATTGCACTACAGGGCTTTTACCACAAAAATAGAGATGTAGGGGAAAGAACTGGCACCTGCACCCCAGTGTTCATTGCAACAATATCCACTCTAGATAAACTATGGGAAGAACCCAGATATCTATGGACAGAGGAATGGATAAAGAAGATGTGGTTCCTATATTCAATGGAATATTCCTCAGCCATCAGAAAGGATGAATACTTACCATCACATCAACCTGGATGGGTCTGGAAGATATTATGCTGAGTAAAATATGTCCGTGAAAGAAACACAATTATCATAGGGTTTCACTCCTATGTGAAATATCAGAAACAGGGCAGAGAACCGTAGGCAAAGGAAGGGGAAACAGAATGGGAAGTCATCAGAGATGGGGAAAAAACCATGATAGACTCTTAACTATAGCAACCAACTGAGGGTTGCTGGATGGGGGGTGGGGGGGTAACTGGGGTGATGGGCATTAAGGAGGGCACGTGATACAATACACATCTGATATATTATTTAACACTACATCTGAAAATAATGATGTATGATAAGTTGGCTCATTGAATTCAAATAAAAAATGAAAGAACTCAAATAAACTACACTAACAATTTGTATGGAATCACAAAAGATACTGAACAACCAGCACAATGTTATGAAGAAAAACAAAGCTGGAGGCGTCACAATTCCATATTCCATATTATACTACAAAGCTGCATTCATCCTCACAGTATGGGACTGGCAAAAAAAAAAAAAATGCACACAGTGACCAAGGAAATGGAATAGAAGCTCAGACATCAACCCACAATCACGTGCCCAATTAATCTTCTGCAAAACAGGCAAAAGTATTAAAAGGGAAGAGGACAGTCTCTACAACAAATGGTGTTGGGAAGACTGAACAGCTATGCAAAAAACAATGAAGTTAGACTGCTTTCTTACACCATATGGACAAATAAACTCAAAACAGTTTCAAGACCTCAATGTGAGACCTTAAATCATAAAAGTCCTACAAGAGGGCACAAACAGTAACTTCTCTGACATGAACCATACATTTAATAGACACGCCTCCTAAGGCAAAGGAAACAAAAGCAAAAATAAACTACTAGAGTTCCATCAATATAAAAACTTACCGCACAGCAGAACAGCAATGAAAATGTAATAAATAGAATACAACGTACTTAATAGGAGAAGATGTTTGCAAATATCATGTGCAATAAAGGGGTAGTGTCCAAAATATGTAGAACTGATACAACGCAACAACCAAAAAACAAAAAATCCAATTAAAAAATAGACAGAAGACATGAACAGACATTGCTCCAAAGAAGACATACAGATGGCCAACAGTCACGTGAGAAGATGTTCACATCAGCCATCAACAGGAAAATTCAAATGAAAAGGTTCATGAGATATTACCTCATATTATCAGAATGGCTAACAGCACCAGCACAAGAAAACAAATGTTGGGAGGATGTGGGTAATAGGGAACCCTCTTGCACTGTGGTGGGAATGCTAGCTGCTGCAGTCCTTGTGGAAAACATTATCACTGTTCCTCAAAACGTTAAATATTAGAACTACCTTATAATCCAGCAATCACACTACCGGGTGATTACCCGACGAATATGAGAACAGTAACTCAAAAGGATACATGTGCCCCTATGTTTCTTGCAACATTAATTAAAATATTACAATATGGAACAATCCAAGTATTTCTTGAAAACTTGATAAATGAGATGATAAATACACACACACACACACACACACAGTGGGAAATTACTCAGCCATAAAAAATGAAATCTTGCCATTTGCAGACACATGGATGGAGCTAGAGAATACTATCCTAAGTGAAATCAGTCAGTCAGAGAAAGACAAAGGCCTTTGGATGTCACTCTTCCATGGAATTTAGGAAACAAACATACATAAATAAAGGAGAAAGAAGATACAAAACAAAAACCGCCTCTGTGGTTACCAGAGTGGAAGTGGATGGAGGGATGAGTGATATAGATGACGGGGTCTAAGAGTACAATTTTCTTTTTTTTTTATTTGTTTATTTTCAGCAAAACAGTGTTCACTGTTTTTGCACCACACCCAGTGCTCCATGCAGTACGTGCCCTCCCTATTACCACAACCTTGTTCCTCAACCTCCCAACCCCCTCCCTTCCAAAACACTCAGGTTGTTTTTCAGAGTCTATAGTCTCTCATGGTTCATCTCCCCTTCCAGTTTCCCTCAACTCCCTCTCCTCTCCATCTCCCCATGTCCTCCGTGTTCTTTGTTATGCTCCACAAATAAGGGAGACCATATGATATTTGACTTTCTCTGCTTGACTTATTTCACTCAGGATAATCTCTTCGAGTCCCCTCCATGTTGCTACAAAAGTTGGGTATTCATCCTTTCTGGTGGAGGCATAATACTCCATTGTGTATATGTACCACATCTTCCTTATCCATTCATCCGTTGAAGGGCATCTTGGTTCTTTCCACAATTTGGCGACCATGGCCATTGCTGCAATAAACATTGGGGAACAGATGGCTCTTCTTTTCACTCCATCTGTATCTTTGGGGTAAATACCCATCAGTGTAATTGCAGGGTCATAGGGAAGCTCTATTTTTAATTTCTTGAGTCATCTGCACACTGTTCTCCAAAGTGGCTGCACTAAATTGGAGTCTGACCAACAGTGTAACAGGGTTCCCCTTTCTCGACATCCTCTCCAACACATGTTATTACCTGTCTTCCTAATTTTGGACATTCTATCTGGTGTCATGTGGTATCACAATGTAGTTTAAATTAGAATCTACCTGATGGCAAGGCAGACGCCTCCGTCTCCACAGATTCTGGGGGTCCCTCCTTGGCGGTGGCAGCTGGGGCCGGGCCTACCACGAAATCCGGGCCCGGAACCAGGCCTGCTTGTTCAGCCTTCCATTGCCAGGGACCTGTACCTCAGGGCCTCACCCCGGGGATCCTGAGTACCGTGCCACAAGTCCGCTGCCGTCCCAGCGCCAACGGTGCCTTTCTCGGCAGCGTCCCTGCCGTGGAGTGAGAGATCAATCCGTTCCCCCACAGAGGCCAGCCCCCTCCACGGGCGCCCCGGCCGCCCGCCACGGCGGAGGCGGACGCCCGGCCACGGCGCCTTCATCAACTCTGCTCGGGGAAAACTCCCAGGGGCGGGGGCCGCCGGCCGCGCCCCAACGTCACGGTTCGTTTTCCGGGTGGCCGCGACATGCCCCGAGCGAGAAAGGGCCCTGCTCCACGCGGAACTGGGCGCTGACCAGGGCTGCCCAACGCCGGCCAATTCTCACGAGCGATCTGCCCAATTCGATTTGGGCAGAACGCTCGTGAGAATTGGCCGGAAAACGCCCGGCGAACACACTTCGGGCACCACAGGGCTGCAGGGACGCCCCCCCGGGGCCCTGTCCGGGATCGCGTGTCATCGCGTTCCGACACCGCCAGGTGGAGCTCCGGGAGGCAGGCTCCGGGGAGGCCGACGCCTCCCGCTTCTCAGCCTCCGGGGGTCCCCTACCTGGCGCCGGTAGCTGGGGCCGGGCCAGCCCCGAAACCCGGGCCCGAGTGCAGGCCTGCTTGCTCAGCCTTCCGTTGCCAAGGGCCTGAGCCTGGGGGCATCCCCATGGGGAAACCTGCGTCCTGCGCCACGAGTCCCCCGACCGTCCCGGCGACAACGGTATCTTTCGCGGCTTCGTCCCAGCCGTGGATTGAGAGATCAATCCGTTCCCCCACGGAGGCCAGCCCCCCCAACAGGCGCCCCGGCCGCCCAAAAGGCAGAGGCGGACGCCCGGCCACGGCGCCTCCATCAACTCTGCTCGGGGAAAACTCCCAGGCGTCGGGGCCACCGGCCGCGCCCCAACGACACGGTTCGTTTTCCGGGTGGCCGCCACATGCCCCGAGCGAGAAAGGGCCCTGCTCCACGCGGAACTGGGCGCTGACCAGGGCTGCCCAACGCCGGCCAATTCTCACGAGCGTTCTGCCCAAGTCGATCCCGATTTGGGCAGAACGCTCGTGAGAATTGGCCGGAAAACGCCCGGCGAACACACTTCGGGCACCACAGGGCCGCAGGGCGGCCCCCCCGGGGCCCTGTCCGGGATCGCGTGTCGTCGCGTTCCGGCACCGCCAGGAGGAGCTCCGGGAGGCGGGCCCCGGGGAGGCCGACGCCTCCCGCTCCTCAGACTCCGGGGGTCCCCTCCCTGGCGCCGGCCGCTGGGGCCGGGCCAGCCCCGAAAGCCGGTCCCGGGCCCGGGCCTGCTTGCTCAGCCTTCCGTTGCCAGGGGCCTGAGCCTGGGGGCCTCCCCATGGGGAACCCTGAGTCCCGCGCCACGAGTCCCCCGACTGTCCCGGCGACAACGGCACCATTCGCGGCTCCGTCCCAGCCGTGGAGGGAGTGATCAATCCGTTCCCCCACAGGGGCCAGCCCCCTCCACGGGCGCCCCGGGCGCCCGCCACGGCGGAGGCGGACGCCCGGCCACGGCACCTCCATCCACTCTGCTCGGGGAAAACTCCCCGGCGCCGGGGCCGCCGGCCGCGCCCCGTCGTCGCGGCTCGTTTTCCTGGTGCCCGCGACATGCCCCGAGCGAGAAAGGGCCCTGCTCCACGCGGAACTTGGCGCTGACCAGGGCTGCCCAACGCCGGCCAATTCTCACGAGCGTTCTGCCCAAATCGATCCCGATTTGGGCAGAACGCTCGTGAGAATTGGCCGGAAAACGCCCGGCGAACACACTTCGGGCACCACAGGGCCGCAGGGCCGCCCCCCCGGGGCCCTGGCCGGGATCGCGTGTCGTCGCGTTCCGGCACCGCCAGGAGGAACTCCGTGAGGCTGGCGTGGGCAAGTCGACACCTCCCGCTACTCAGACTCTGGTGGTCCCCTCCCTTCGCTGGCAGCTGGGGCCGGGCCAGCCCCGAAAGCCGGGCCCGGTCCAGGCCTGCTTGCTCAGCCTTCCGTTGCCAGCGGCCTGAGCCTGCGGGCCTCCCCATGGGGAACCCTGAGTCCCGCGCCATGAGTCCCCCGACCCTCCCGGCGCCAACGGCCCCTTTCGTGGCTGCGACACAGCTGTGGAGCGACAGATCTTTTTGTTCCCCCAGAGAGGCCAAGCCCTTCCTGGGCGCCCCGGCCTCCCTTCAAGGCGGAGCCGGATGCCCGACCATAGCCCCTCCATCAACTCTGCTCCGAGCTAGCTCCCCGGCGCTGAGGCCCCCGGCCGGGCCCCGTCGTCTCGGCGCGTTTTTGGGTGGCTGCGACATACCCCGAGCGAGAAAGGGTCCTGGGCCACGCGGAACAAGGCGGTCCCGATGGTTGTCCAACGCCAGCTAATTTTCATGAGCGCTCTGCCCAAATCGATCCCGATTAGATATGGACCCTCAACTCTATTGTGATATAATCATCGAGAAATCAGGAAAAAATATTCAATGTAACAAAAGACATTCTCCGCAATCAATGGTGCTGGGAAAACTGGACAGCTATATGTAGAAGAATGAAACTCGACCATTCTCTTACACCATACACAATGATAAACTCGAACTCGATAAAGGAGCTCAACGTGAGACAGGATTCTCTCAGAATCCTAGAGGAGTTCATAGGCAGTAACCTCTTCGATATCAGCCACAGCAACTTCTTTCAAGATATGTCTCCAAAGGCCAAGGAAACAAAAGCGAAAATGAACTTTTGGCACTTCATCAAGATCAAAAGGTTCTGCACAGCAAAGGGAACAGTCCACCAATCAAAAGGCAACCCACGGAATGGGAGAAGATATTTGTAAATGACAGTTCAGACAAAAGGTTGATATCCAGGATCTAGAAAGAACTTCTCAAACTCAACACACACAAAACAGATAATCATATCCAAAAATGGGCAGAAGATATGAACAGACACTCCTCCAACGAAGACATACAAATGGCTATCAGACACATGACAAAATGTTCATCATCACTAGCCATCAGGGAGATTCAAATGAAAACGACATTGAGATACCACCTGACACCAGTTAGAAAGGCCACAATTAGCAAGACAGGAAACAACGTGTGTTGGAGAGGATGTGGAGAAAGGGGAACCCTCTTACACTGTTGGTGGGAATGCAAGTTAGTGCAGCCACTTTGGAGAACAGTGTGGAGATTCCTCCAGAAATTAAGAATAGAGCTTCCCTATGACCCTGCAATTGCACTGCTGGGTATTTACCCCAAAGATACAGATGGAGTGAAAAGAAGGGCCATCTGTACCCCAATGTTTATAGCAGCAAAGGCCTCGGTCGCCAAACTGTGGAAAGAACCAAGATGCCCTTCAATGGACGAATGGATAAGGAAGATGTGGTCCATATACAAGATGGAGTATTATGCCTCCATCAGAAAGGATGAATACCAACTTTTGTAGCAATATGGACGGGAGTGGAAGAGATTATGCTGAGTGAAATAAGTCAAGCAGAGAGAGTCAATTATCATATGGTTTCACTTATTTGTGGAGCATAACAAAGAACAAGGAGGACATGGGGAGATGGAGAGGAGAAGGAAGTTGTGGGAAATGGGAAGGGGAGGTGAACCATGAGAGACTCCGGACTCTGAAAAAGAACCTGAGGGTCTTGAATGGGTGGGGAGTGGGAGGTTGGGAGAACAAGGTGATGGGTATTAGGGAGGGCACGTGTTGCATGGAGCACTGGGTGTGGTGCAAAAATAAGGAATACTGTTACGCTGAAAAGAAATAATATAGATAGATAGATATTGAAAGTGAAAAAAAAAGGAATGTGCTGAACCTACAGAGCAGAAGAAATCAGAATGCCTCCCTGACGCCACCACCAATACCGCCGCCCCTGAGGAGCAGGAATGAGGAGTCTCACGGTCCTGCAGACTCACGTGCTCAACTCAGGCATCGGGATTGGTCATCACTGGGCCGGCAGATCCGGGCCGCCATGCCCCTGTGACCTAAACCTAACCCTCGGTTGGGTGTTCAGGCTTCAGTCCCCAGAGGACTGGCTCCCTAGCCCTCCAGACTGGGGACCCCATATTCCCAACGTAGGACTCTGGCCGCCACCCATGATGAACCTTGACCACATGGACATTTGCAGAACGCTCCTTGCTGGAGAAACCTCCATGACCCCTAAAGCCAACCACATCTTCTGAGCACCCCCACACCACAATTCCTTAGCCTTACAGGCCGCCAGAACAATGCCCTCAGCCCAGCCCTCCAGAGAGCCTGAGTCCGTGCTGGCACATCAGGCCTGCCATTCTCCCAGGACCAAACCCTAAGCCTAGGTTGGGTGTTCAGGTTCTAGAACCCTGACACCCAATTCCACCCATGGGTGGGAGCATCAAACTGATGGCATGACTCAGCTTCTCAACCAGCAGGAGATTCCATTTGGTGCTCTCCAACACCCTCAGAGCCCTAGGAACCGGCCAAGCTGCCCTGAGGCCATTCCCGCCATCTTTGCACCTCCAGGCCAAAAACCCAGGGCCTGAGAAGCCTCCGGAGCCCTGCCCTCAACTCAGCCCTTCAGGGAGCCAATATCTGTGCTGGCAGATCCCACATGCCTTCTCCCTAAGACATAACCTTAACGCTAAGCCTAACCCTAATACTAACTCTAGCCCAGGTTGTGTGTTCAGGCATCCCTCCTCCATAGCCTGGTCCCCTAAACGGCCAGATGGGGGACCCCTGAGCTGCACCCCATAATTGCGCCTGATCCCAGGAGGAAACCCTGCCCTTTAGAAATGTGTTGAACCCGCAGAGCGGGAGAAACCTGCATGCCTCCCAGAGGCCACTGCCACTTCTGGCACACCCAAGGACCAGGAACCAGGACTCTCACAGTGCTACAGACTCGCGCCCTCAACTCAGGCATTGGGAAGCATCACCACAGCGCCATCAGATCGGGGCTGCCATGCCCTTACAACCCTACCCTAACCCTAGGTTGGGTGTCAGGCTTCTGTCCCCTGAGGACTGGACCCCTAGCCCTCCAGACTGGGGACCCTGGATTCCCAATGCAGGACTCTGGCTGCCACCCACGATGAAACTGGACCATATGATCCTGTGCAGTATGCTCCTGGCCACAGAATCCTCCATGCCCCCTAAGGCCACCCACGCCTTCCAAGAAATGCCACACCACAAACCCAGAGCCTGACAGGCCACCAGAACAATGCCCTCAACTCAGCCCTCCAGAGAGCCTGAGCCGCACTGGCAGGCCTGCCATTCTCCCAGGACGAAACCCAAACACTAGGTTGGGTGTTCAGGCATTGGACCCAGAGGCCTGACACCCAATTCCTCCCATGGGTTGAGCATTAGACTGTCGGCAGGACTCAGTTCTCAGCCAGGAGGAGACCTTTTCATTTGGTGTTCTCTCACACCCTCAGAGCAGTAGCAACCAGCCATTCTCCCTTGAGGCCATTCCCACCAGCTTTGCTCCTCCAGGCCAAGAACCCAGGGCCTGAGGAGCCTCCTGAGTCCTGCCCTCAACTCAGCCCTTGGGTGAGCCCGTATCTGTGCTAGCAGATCCGACATGCCCTGTCCCTAAGCCTAACACTAACCATAATACTATACCTAGCCCAGGTTGTGTGTTCAGGCGTCCATACTCTGACTCCTGGTCCCCAAGGCCCCAGATGGGGGACCCGTGAGCGATACCCCATCATTGAATCTGTCACCAGGAGGAAACCATGCTGTTTAGAATTGTGCTGAACCCACAGAGCGGGATAAATTTGAATGTCTCCCTGAGGCCACCCCACTTCCAGCGCCCCCAAGGACCAAGAACCAGGAGTCTCATGGTCCTGCAGACACACGCTCTGAACTCAAGCATTGGGATGGGTCACCACAGCGCCAGCAGATTGGGGCTGCAATGCCCCTACAAACTAACCCTCACAGCAGGACTCACCCTCTCAGCCAGAAGGTGACCTTTCATTTCGTGCTATCTAATGCCCTGAGAATTGTAGAAACTGGCATGCTCCCCTGAGGTGATTTTCAACATCTTTGCCCGTATAGCCCAAAACCCCAGTGCCCGAGGAGCCTCCTGAGTCCCGCCCTCAACTCAGCCCTTGGGTGAGCTGATATCTGTGCTTGCATATCCGACATGCCTTGTCCCTAAGACATAACCTTAACCCTAATCCTAATACTAACCCTAGCCCAGGTCCGTGCTCAGTCATCATCCTCCCACAACTGGTCCTCAAAACCCCAGATAGGGGACCCCTGAGTTGCACCCCATAATTGCACATGATCCCAGCATGAACCGTGCCATTTAGAAATGGGCTGAAGCCACAGAGCAGGAGAAGCCTGCAAGTCTCCCTGAGGCCAAAGCACTTCTGGACCCTCCCAAGGACCGGGAACCAGAGTCTCAATGTCCTGCAGACATAGCCTCAACTCAGGCATCAGGATGGGTCACCACAGCACCGGCAGATCGGGGTTACCATGCCCCAAAGACTTAACCATAATGCTAGGATGGGTGTTTATGCTTCGATCCACAGAGGCCTGGCTCCCTAGCCGTCCAGACTGGGGACCCTGTATTTGCAATGCTGGACTCCGGCTGCCACCCACAAGGAAAATGGCCCACATGGCCCTGTGCAGTACGCTCCTGGCCGGAGAAAACTCCATGCCCCCTAAAGACACCCACACCTTCCGAGGACCCACACACCACCGCCCAGTGCCTGATGGGCCACCAGAGCAATACCCTCAACTCAGCCCTCCGGAGAGCCTGAGTCCGCACTGGCACCTCAGGCCTGCCATGCTGCCAGGACCAAACCCTAATACCCTAGCTCAGGTGGTCAGGCTCTGGACCCCAGAGGCCTGATACCCAATTCCATCCCAGTGGATAGGATCATCAGACTGATGGCAGGACTCAGCCTCTCAGCCAGGAGAATAAATGAAATAAACCATTTCATTTAGTGCTATCTAACACTCTCAGAGACCTAGAAACCAGCATGCTCCCCTGAGGCCATTCCCACCATCTTTACCTTCTAGGAAAAATACCCAGGGCCTAAGGAGCCTCCTGAGTCCCGCCTTCAACTCAGCCCTTGGGTGAGCCTATATAAGTGTTACCAGATCCAACATGCCTTGTCCCTAAGACATAACCCTAACCCTAATCTTTTTATTTTTTTTAAGATTTTATTCATTTCTTTGACAGAGACAGATCAGAAGAAGGCACAGAGAGGACGAAGCACGCTCCCCGCTGAGCAGAGAGCCTGATGTGGGGCTCGATCCCAGGACCCTGAGATCATGACCTGAGCGGAAGGCAGAGGCTTTAACCAACTGAGCCACCCAGGCGCCCCACCCTAACACTAATCTTAACACTAACCCTAACCACAAAACCTAACCCTAACCTCTAAACCTAACATAACAACCTCGGAGCAGTAGAAACCATCATGCTCCCCAGAGGCGATTCCCACCTTCTTTGCCCTTCCAGTCCAAAAATCCAGGGCCTGAGGAAACTCCTGAGTCCCGCCCTCAACACAGCACTTGGGGGAGTCCATATCTGTGCTGGCAGATCTGACATGCCTTGTCCCTAAGACATACGCCTAACCCTAAGCCTAACCCTAAACCTTACCTCTAACCCTATCCCCTAACTCCTAACCCTAACCCCAACCCTAACCCTAACCCCTAACAACTAACCCTAACACTCTCCGAACCTCTATCCCTAACCCTAACCCTCCAGACTGGGGATTCCAAAGTCACAACACAGGACTCTGCCTGCCCTCCAGAAAGAAAGGTGCATGAGCACCTAAACACACCCGCCATTGGAAATGCCCCAGACATAATGCCAGATTCTGCCACAACGCCAGATGCATGTCATCCACTCAGCCCTGAGGGAGCCCGCCTCAACACAGCATATCAGCAGCATATCAGAACTGCCATGCCCCTAGGCCTTAACCCTAATCCTAGGTTGGGTGTACAGTCTTCCGTACCCAGAGGCCTAGCCCCCAAACCCGCCAGATTGTGGATGCATGAGACTCACTCTGGCAGTCTGGAGGCTGCCTATGCTGTTACAGTGCCATTTGGAGCTACTTAGACCTCAGAGCCAAAGATAACTTCATGCCCCCCAAGGCAAGCCCCAGCATCTGAGCCCCTCCTGAACACAAACCCAGATTCACACTAGCCACCTATCACCGACCCTCAACTCAGGCCACCGGGGAGTCCGCCTCAGCACTGGTAGATTGGGCCTGTCGCGCCCCAAGACCTCAACCTTAGTTTGAGTTTCCAGGCTTCCATCCCAAGATGCCTAGCCTCCAGGCCCCCTGGATTAAGGACCCCTGAGTGACATTGCAGGACTCCAACAGCCATGCAGGATGAAACCTTGCAGTTTGGAGCTGCTGAATACTCAGAGGGTGAGAAACCTTCAAGCCCCCGTAAAGCTATCCACACAATTTGCGGCACCCCAGGCCAGAAAGCTGTTTTCTATGAAGCTACCGGACATATGCCCTCAACTCAGCCCTGAGGGGAGCCCATCTCAGCGCCGGCAGATTGGGCCTGCCATGACCCTAGACCCTAACCCTAACCCTAGGTGGGGTATACAGCCTTCTGTGCCCAGAGGCCTGTACCCCAAGCCCATCAGACTGAGGATGACTGAGACTCCCGCCAGCACTCCTCCAGCCTCCTAGGGCAAAATGGTGCCATTTGGAACTGTGCAGGAACCTCAGAGCAGGAGAAAGCTGCATGCCCCCCAAGAACACCACTAGCTTCTTTGCCCCCACAAACACAAACACAGACCTCAAGTCCTGCCTGATTCCCACCCTCCATTCGGCCTATCCAGGAGACCACCTCAATTGCAGCAGATCGGGCCTGCCATGTCCCTAAGCCTTAACCCTAACCCTAGTTTGGATTTTCAGGCTTCCATCCCAAGAGGCCCGGCCCCCACGCCCCCCAGATTAAGGACTTCTGAGCAACACCACAGGACACAGCCTGTCACACAAGTGGAAACCTTGTGGTTTGGAGCTGCAATGAACCCTCAGATGGGGAGAAACTTTCATGCCACCCTAAAGCCACCCCAATAATCAACAGCCACTCTGGCCATAGAGCTGGATTCCATCCCGCCACCAAATGCATACCCTCAACTCAGCCCATACGGGATCCCGCCTCAGCACTGGCAGATCGGGCCTGCCATTGCCCCTAGGCCCTAACCCTAACACAAGTTTGGGTGTTCAGTCTTCCATGCTGAGGGTCCAGGCAACAAAATCCCCTGGATTAAGGAATCTTGACATACACCTCAGGACTCCGCTTGCCACACAGTAGGAACCTGTGCCTTGGAGTTGTGCTGAACCCTCAGAGGGGGAGAAACTTGCCCCTCTAAAGGCACTCCCATCATCTGCACCCATCCCCCCGGCCATAAACCAGATTCTGCTGAGCTGCCGGACGCATGCAACAAATTCAGACCCTAGGGCACCCCACCTCAACATAAGCAGATCGGGCCACCATGCCCCTAGGCCCTTACCAGAACCCCTCTTTAGGTTTTCAGGCTTCCATCCCAGGGGGCCGGCCTCCCATGTCCCCCCAGATTAAGGTCTACTGAGCGCCACCACGGGACTCCACCTGGCACTCAGAAGGAAAACTTTTGGTTTAGAGCTGCACTGAACACTCAGACGGGGAGAAACCTGCAAACCCCCGTAATGCCACCCCACCATGAGTCACCTCCATGGCCATAAAACCAGATTCTCCTGCGATGCCAGATCTATGCCCTCAACTCGACCCTTAGGGGACCCCGCATCAGCACTGGCACATTGGACCTGCCATGCCCTTCGGCCCTAACCATAAACCTAGGTGGGGTGTACAGGCTTTCATGAACAGAGGCCTGTCCCCCAAGCCCGCCAGATTGGGCACCTCCAAGATTCATGCCAGTAGAGATTAAGGATTCCTCACTGACACCCCAGGACTGCGTCTGCCACACAGGAGGAAACCATGCCATTAGGAGCTCTGCAGAACCCTCAGGGTAGGAGAAACCTGCATGCAACCCTGAGGTCACGCCCAGCTTCTGTGGCATCCCTGGACACAAACTCTGAGTCTGACATGCCACCTGATACCCACCCTGAAGTCAGCCCACCAGGGAGCCCACCTCAGCAGTAGCAGATTGAGCATGCCATGCCCCTACGCCCTTACCGTAGCTCTAGTTTCTGATTTCGGGCTTCCATCCCAAGAGGCCTGGCCCCCAAACTCCCCAGATTCAGGACCCCCCTGTAACAAGGCAGAAACCTGAATGCCATGCAGGGGGAAGCCATGACATTTGGAGCTCCAAAGTTTCCTCAGAGAGGGAGAAACCAGCATGCCCCTCTAAAACCACCCCACGATCAGCCGTCCCTCTGGCCAGAAACCCTGACTCTTCTGCATTGCAGGATGCATTTCCTCAACTCAATTCTGAGGGTATCTCACCTCTGTGTCGGCTGATCAGGCCTGTCCTGCCCAGCCCATTACCCTTAACCCTATGTTGCATTTTCAGGCTTCCTTCCCCAGGGGCCTATCCACCAAGCCCTCTAGATTGGTAAACTTGGAGCCACACTCTAGGAGTCCCCCTGCCACCCAGCAGGAAACTTGTCCCTTTGGAGCTGTGCGGAACCCTCAGAGCCAGAGAAACCTGCATGACCCCATTAGGACTCCCCCACATTCTGCAGCCCCCTGGCCACAAACCCAGAGCCTGATTCACCACCTGACCCCCATTCTCAACTCAGCTCCTTGGGGAACTCACCTCAACACCAGCAGTTCGGGCCTGCCACGCCACTAGCTCAGCTCTGCTCATGGACACCACCAGCTCTAGGCAGACTTAGAACTCCCCTGTCTGCGGCAAAGCTCTGGGATCCCCCCTCCTTCTTCCCAATTTACACTGGCCCAGGCATTCATGAGAAAGGGGAAGGCTACCTCTTGAATGCTTAATACCTCCTTTCCTCTTCAGCCCTATTTCTCTCCACTTACCTTTGCACCTGGGCAAACTGAAAGTAACATATCAATGGAACATGTACATGCTCTGAGATCTAAATCTTTCATGGCAACTTTCTGAGGGCTCCTTATGCAATAGGAAACTAGTGTATCCTGCCACAGAGTGTTTCATAATGAACAGCTACAGAACAGGAGAGCAAAAGTCATTCCAGTTTTACCTCAGTCTTCATGAACTAGAACATGGTCTTCTTTTCTTCATTGACTTCAATTCCAATTCGTTTCCATGCAATGTTCATTCCTCTCCTTCAGGGGTAGGATTTTGTGATTCCTCACCTGCATAGAACACCCAGAGCTCATCACAACAAGTACTCTCCCTAATAGCTGTCACCCACTTAACCCTTCGCCGCACACCCCTGCCCCCTAGCAACCCTCGATTTTGCGCTAGGTTAGAGTCTCTTTCCTCATTGGCCTTTCTCTCCTCACTATGTTCATCTGTTTTCTTTCTGAAATTCCATAGAGGTCAAGATATAGGCTATTGGTCTTTTCTTACTGATTTTACTTAGCTAAATCCACTGTAGATCCATCCACATCCTTGCAGATGGTAAGATTTCATCCTTTTTGAACCTGGATCCTATTCCATTAAGAAGATGTGGGAGAATGAATACACACACACACACACACACACACACATATGATATATACGAGTGATATATATATATATATATATATATATATATATATATATATATATATATATCACTCATCAGTGAATGGACATTTGGTCTCCCTCCATTGTTTTACAATGGTTGAAAATGCTGCTGTAAATATCACGGTGCTTATACCCCACTGAATGTGCATTTTTGTGCCCTTTAGGGAAATAACTAGGAGGGCAATTGCTGGATCCTACTGTTGTTCAGTTCTTAGCTTTTGGAGGACAGACTGTATTCTTTCCAAGAGTGGCTGCAACAACACGCATGCCCACCAACAATGTAGGAGGGTTCCGGTTTTGGGTGTTTTGGTTTTTTTTTAGATTTTATTTATTTATTTGACAGAGGTCACAAGTAGGCAGAGAGGCAGGCAGAGAGAGAGGACGAAGCAGACTCCCCGCTGAGCAGAGAGCCCAATGCGGGGCTCCATCTCAGGACCCTGAGACCATGACCTGAGCCGAAGGCAGTGGCTTAACCCACTGAGCCACACAGGTGCCCCCGAGGGTTCCACTTTAAACAGAACATTCCCTGCCAGCAATTTCCTAAGGAGGAAATATAAAACCTGTGGGAAAACCTGACTCACTGAGCATCAGGAAAGCAGCCACAGAAATTCAGCCCAGGGTTCCTGACACCAAGTCCCTTGAAGCCAACAGAGTGCCTTTATCCAGGGAAATTCCCAAAGACTCTCCTTCTGACTTCACTACCCATGAAACTGCAGAGAAAATACACCATGTATAACCATATATAGCCGTTTGAGTGAACCTAGGAAGACAAGCATCCCTTTTAAATTGTCCAAGACTCCTTGGAATCATTTTGAATTTTCCCTCTGCCCTCATTGGAACTCTTTGGATTCAAAGACGAATCCATTAGGATACATCACCTTGGACAAAGAAGAAGCCATCATCCAAGTCTCTATCTGACCACAAACAGCCACCTCACTCTAGATGCCAGCCGTTCCACCAGAGTCTAGGCCCAGTGGAGTAAACACTGTTCGATGAAGGAATACTTTCTATGTTCAAAAGGCACACCAAGTCAATCTCACCTTCCCTTTCGAATCCAAGGGATTTCCTAGGAAAGAGATGTTCCGAATACCTTTGTAAGCCAGAAATAAACAGAGAAAATGAGATCCCTGCCAGGTGCTCCCTGCAGAGAAACTCAGGAGCTCTGGCACCCGCACGAGATTGCTTACAGCTGGTTCAGTGTGCCATTTGTGAGCTCCACTGGAGACAAGAGAAAAGCCCAGGAAATTTGGGGTGAAAGGGAATTTTTACCTGCCATCCTGGCATGGATGTGACATTGTGACCCACAGGCCTGCTGTTTTCTCTGAACACTGACGTCCTGGGACCAGCTGCGTGACTGACTCAGACGCTGACTTCCAAACTTCAGGTCTCATGGAGCCAGAGTGAAGAAGGGTTGTCAGGTGCAGATAAGCAGGCGTCTCCCACCTAAAGCCTGCACACCTGCTCTGATTCCTGGGAGAAGGAGAGACACAGGCTTGTTTCTTAACTGGTCATTCACTTCCCTCTCAAGCTGGTCAATGCCCTTGTCCTTTTTGGAGAAACAAACATACTTTTCCAAACAAACACTCAGCTCCTCGGTTCCAAATGCACCATGAGTCGGGTTTGGTTCCCCTGGCTCCAGAGCCCAACTGGGAGGACCCTCCTGAACCATCCTGACAGCACATTACCAGCAAACCTGGGGAAAGAGGGCACAATGCTGAGTGGGGGACAGGCTCCATCAATTCTTACCACCACCCTTGAGCCTGGAGAAACAGAGACTATACAGCTCACCACTCCGTCCTGTAAAAATAAGCTGTAGTGCCTCACGTTTCAGGGTCTCTCACCGGGCACCTCCGCCCTGCCTTCAGAGCCAGCAGGCTGCACGGACTCCTCTTCAGGTGTGTTTCCCATGGCAGCTCGCCGCTGCCTCCAGTGGTGGCAAGCAGCATCGCCATGCCTTCCAGGGTATCTCACACCACTGCTAACCACTCCCTCCAGTGGAGTGAACTGGCACTGCCGGGCCTTCCATAGACTCATTTTTTTTTTTATTTGTTTATTTACAGCATAACAGTGTTCATTGTTTTGGCATCACACCCAGTGCTCCATGCAGTACGTGCCCTCCCTATTAACCACCACCTGATTCCTCAAACTCCCACCCCACCCTGCCCCTCCAAAACCCTCTGGTTGTTTTTCAGAGTCCATAGTCTCTCATGGTTCATCTCCCCTTCCAGTTTCTCTCAACTCCCTCTCCGCTCCATCTCCCTATGTCCTCCGTGTTATTTGCTATGCTCCACAAATAAGTGAGACCATATGATACATGACTCTCTCTCTGCTTGACTTATTTCGCTCAGCATAATTTCTTCCAGTCCCGTCCATGTTGCTACAAAAGTTGGGTATTCATCCTTTCTGATGGAGGCATAATACTCCATTGTGTATATGTACCACATCTTCCTTATCCATTCATCCGTTGAAGGGCATCTTGGTTCTTTCCACAGTTTGGTGAGCATAGCCATTGCTACAATAAACATTGGGGTACAGATGGCCCTTCTTTTCACTCCATCTGTATCTTTGGGGTAAATACCCATCAGTGCAATTGCAGGGTCATAGGGAAGCTCTATTCTTAATTTCTTCAGGAATCTCCACACTGTTCTCCAAAGTGGCTGCACCAACTTGCATTCCCACCAACAGTGTAAGAGGGTTCCCCTTTCTCCACATCCTCTCCAACACACGTTGTTTCCTGTCTTGCTAATTTTGGCCATTCTAACTGGTGTCAGGTGGTATCTCAATGTGGTTTTAATTTGAATCTCCCTGATGGCTAGTGATGATGAACATTTTTTCATGTGTCTGATAGCCATTTGTATGTCTTCGTTGGAGAAGTGTCTGTTCATATCTTCTGCCCATTTTTGGATATGATTATCTGTTTTGTGTGTGTTGAGTTTGAGAAGTTCTTTATAGATCCTGGATCTCAACCTTTTGTCTGTACTGTCATTTGCAAATATCTTCTCCCATTCCGTGGGTTGCCTTTTTGTTTGGTGGACTGTTTCCTTTGCTGTGCAGAAGCTTTTGATCTTGATGAAGTGCCAAAAGTTTATTTTTGCTTTTGTTTCCTTGGCCTTTGGAGACATATCTTGAAAGAAGTTGCTGTGGCTGATATCGAAGAGGTTACTGCCTATGTTCTCCTCTAGGATTCTGATGGATTCCTGTCTCATGATGAGGTCTTTTATCTATTTCGAGTGTAAGAGAATGGTTGAGTTTCATTATTCTACATATAGCTGTCCAGGTTTCCCAGCACCATTGATTGAAGAGACTGTCTTTTTTTCCATTGAATATTTTTTCCTGTTTTGTCGAAGATTATTTCACCGTGGAGTTGAGGGTCCATATCTGGGCTCTCCACTCTGTTCCACTGGTCTATGTGTCTGTTTTTATGCCAGGACCACGCTGTCTTGGTGATCGCAGCTTTGTAGTAAAGCTTGAAATCGGGTAACGTGATGCCGCCAGTTTTGTTTTTGTTTTTCAACATTTCCTTAGCAATTCGGGGTCTCTTCTGATTCCATACAAATTTTAGGATTATTGGCTCCAGGTCTTTGAAAACTACCGGTGGAATTTTGATTGGAATGGCATTAAAAGCATAGATTGCTCTAGGCAGTATAAACATTTTAACAATGTTTATTCTTCCAATCCAAGAGCATGGAATTGTCTTCCATCTTTTTGGGTCTTCTTCAATTTCTTTCATGAGTGTTCTGTAGTTCCTCGAGTACAGGTCCTTTACCTCTTTGGTTAGGTTTATTCCCAGGTATCTTATGGTTCTTGGTGCTCTAGTAAATGGAATCGATTCTCTAATTTCCCTTTCTGTATTTTCATTGTTAGTGTATAAGAAAGCCACTGATTTCTGTACATTGACTTTGTATCCTGCCACGTTACTGAATTGCTGTATGAGTCTAGTAGTTTGGGGGTGGAGTCTTTGGGGTTTTCCATATAAAAAATCATGTCATCTGCGAAGAGAGAGAGTTTGACTTCTTCCTTGCCAATTTGGATACCTTTTATTTCTCTTTGTTGTCTGATTGCCGTTGCTAGGACTTCTAATACTATGTTGAACAAGAGTGGTGAGAGTGGGCATCCAAGCCCATTAGAATAACGTCAGACCTTTTCACAGAGACCTGGCAAGCCAGGAAGGGCTGGCAAAATATATTCAGAGTACTAAATGAGAAGAACATGCAACCAAGAATACTCTATCCAGCAAGACTGACATTTAAAATGGATGGAGAGATAAAGAGTTTCCAAGACCGGCAAGGCTTAAAAGACTATGCAACCACCAAGCCCACACTGCAGGAAATATTAAGGGGGGTCCTATAAAAGAGAAAAAATCCCAAGGATATCATTGAACAGAAATATAGAAACAATCTACAGACAGAAAGACTTCAAAGGCAACATGACATGAATCAAAACCTATCTCTCAATAATCACTCTCAATGTGAATGGCCTAAATGCGCCCATAAAACGACACAGGGTTGCAGATTGGATAAAACGACAGGACCCATCCATATGTTGTCTACAAGAGACCCATTTTGAACCTAAGGATACACCCAGACTGAAAGTGAACGGATGGAGAAGCATCTTTCATGCCAATGGGCCTCAAAAGAAGGCCGGGGTAGCGATTCTCATATCAGATAAATTAGATTTTAAACTAAAGACTGTAGTCAGAGATACAGAAGGACACTCCATAATTCTTAAAGGGACTATCCGCCAAGATGATCTAACAATTGTGAATATCTATGCCCCCAATATGGGAGCACCCAATTCCATAAGAAAACTATTAATCAAGATAAAGAGTCATATTGATATGAATACAATAATAGTAGGAGATCTTCATACGCCTCTCTCAAAAATAGACAGATCATCGAAGCAGAAAATTAAAAAAGAAATAAGAGCATTGAATGAAACATTGGACCAGATGGACCTCATAGACATATACAGAACATTCCACCCTAAAACAACAGAATACTCATTCTTCTCAAGTGCACATGGAACCTTCTCCAGAATAGACCACATACTGCGTCACAAGGATTGAGGATGCCTGATACTCATGCTGGGAATCTGCCTGCTACGCAGGGCACCGCTGTGCTGTTTGGAGCTGCGCTGAACCCTCAGAGCTGGAGAAACTTCCATGCACCCCTGAAGTCACCCCCAGGTTATGCGAACGTCTGGACACACACCCAGAGGCTAATGCCCCGTCTGACACCCGAACTCAACTCAGCGCACCAGGGCACCTGCCTCTGCACTGGCATATCAGGTCTACCATGGCCCTAGGCCTTAACCCTATCCCTAATTTTGGTTTTCAGGTATCATCCCCAAGAGTCCTGACCCCAAGACCCCAAGATTAAAGAATCCTGAGTGACACCTCAGGACTCTGTCCACCATGCAGGAGGAAACCATGCTGTTTGGAGCTGTGTCGAATCCTCAGAGCGGGAGAAACCTGCACGGTTCACCTGAGGCTATCCCCCACCCTCTGCACACTATTGGGCCACAAATGTGGAGGCTGGCACTCAGCCTGCCTACCACCCAGGAGGAAACCGTGCCATTTGAAACAGAGTAGAACACTCAGAGTGGGAGAAACTGCATGCCTCCCTGAGCACAACCACTCCTTCAGCGGTCCCCTGACCACAAACCTGGACCCTCTCATGCCACCGGACCTCTGCCCTCAATTCATCCCCCTGGGATCCCTTCTCAGTGCCAGCAAATTGGGCCTGCCATGCCCCTGACCCTAACCTTAAGCCTAGGTTGCATTTTCGGTCTTCATCCCCAGAGGCTGGTCCCCCAATTCCTCCATATTTGGACCCCTGAGCCACAACCCAGTGCTCTGTCTGCCACCCGGGAGGAAACCGTTCTGTTTGGAGCTGCACAGAACCATCGGAACGGGAGAAATCTTCATGCTCCCTGAAGCCACCTCCACCTTCGGCCACCCCCCAGGCACAAACCCAGATCGTAATGCACCACCTGACCATGGCCCTCAACTCAGTACCCCAGACATCTAGCCTCGGCACCAGCAGATCAGGCCAGCCATGCCCCTGTGCTCTTTACCAAGCCCTAGGTTGTGTTTTCAGTCTTCTGTCCTCTGATGATTGACACCAAAGCTCCGCTGATGGGTTACACCTGAACTATACCAGAATATTTCTTGGCCCCCTGAGGCTATCCCACTTTCAGCACCCCCCGTTCACACCTGGATCTTAACACTCACACTGACCCACGTCCTCAACTCTGCTCCCCAGGTCACTCCTCTCAGGGTGGACTATTGAGACTGACATGACCCTCAGCCCTAACCAAAACTTAGGTACATTTTCTGTCTTGTGTCCCAAGAATACAGGTACCAAAGCCCCACATATGTGGGACCCCTGAGAAATGCCAGAGGACTCTGTCTTCAACCCAGAAGGAAACAGTAGAATTGGAACTCTGCCAAGGACTGAGAGCAGGAGAAATCTGCCTTTCCCCCCATGGTCACCAACCCGGAGCCTGACTCAGACTGACCCATGTTCTCTACTCAGTCCCCGTGAGAGCTCTGCACAGCACCAGCAAATCAGGCCTGTCATGTTGCTGGGACCTAGACCTAACCCTAGGTTGGGGTTTCATGCTCTGTCCCCAGAGGACTGGCACCCAAGTCCCACGGATGGGGACCCCTGAGCAAGATTTGAGATCTCTGCCTGCCACCCAGAAGGAAACCATACCATTTGGGACTCTGCAAAGGATTCTGAGCAGGAGAAATCTGCCACGCACCACTGAGTTCACCCAGAGTCAGCAGCTGGACACAAACCTGAACCTGACACTTACTCTATCCATCCCTCTGTACTCAGCCCTCTGGATAGCTTGCCACACCACCATCAGATTGGGCCTGCCATGCTCCTAACCCCTAAATGAAGCTTAGTTTGTGTTCTGAGCATTCAATTCCTAGGGGTCTGGCTCCCTACCCCACGGACTGGGGTCACCTTAGCCATACCACAGGAGGAAAGTGTGCCATGTAGACCTCTAGAAAGTATTCAAAGCAGGATAAAATGCCTGCCCATCTGAGCCTATACCAGCAAACCCCCAATGTCAGTGGCCTCTAGGTCACAAACCCTGTGCCTGACCAGAACCAGAACACTGATCCTTAATTCCAGCCTCTAGGAACCACACACACTGTCAGCTGTTTGGGCCTGCAATGTCCTTTGGCCCTAACTCTATCCCTAGCTTGGGTTCTCATGTCTCCGTCCCCTAAGGGTGGGCTCCAAAGCCCTAGGATTTGGGGATGCCTGAGCAATACCACAGGACTCAGCCTCACACCCAGATGGAAATCTTTCCATAATGGACTCCAGTAAGTATATAGGTCAGTATAAATATGAAGGCCCATCTGTTTCCATCCCAGTGAACTCCCACATTCAAGGGCTCATGGATTGAAACCCTGAGCCGGACACTCACCCTGACCAATGTCCTCAACTCAGCCCTCCAGGACGCTCACCACACGGTTGGCAATTCAGACCTTCCATTTTCCTAGGAGTTCTGAGAGGTCCATCTGTAGAGGCCTGGATCCCAAGCCCCGGGTATTGGGAACACTTTAGCAAAACCAGAGGATCAGCCCGCCACACAAAAGGAAACTCCTTTTTTTACTCCAGACTGGATTCAGAGCATGAGACATCTGAATGCAAACCTGAGACAATGTCAGTGAACCTACACTTCCATCCACCCTCTGAAGACAATCCCTGAGCTTGATACACACCCTAAATCTCCATTGTATCTCAGACCTTGTGAAAATCTCCACAGTTCTGGCTGATTGTATCTTCGAGGCTTCTGGGCCTTAATCCAACGGAAGGTCTAGACATGGGCGAAAATATGAACAGATATTTCTCCAATGATGACACGCATGTGACCAACAGATATATACATAAATGTTCTATATCACATGGCTTCTGGGAAATGCAAATCTAAACCACATTGAGGTATCCTCTCACACCAGGCAGAATGTCCAAAGTTAACAGGACATGAAACCACAAATATTGGTGAGGATGCAGAGAATGGAGAACCCTCCTACACTCCTGGTTGGAATGCAGACTGTTATATCCACTCTGGAAAACAGTACGGGGTTTCCTCAAGAAGTTAAAAGTAACGTTACCCTAAAACACAGCAATTTCACTACAGGGCTTTTACCACAAAAATAGAGATGTAGGGGAAAGAACTGGCACCTGCACCTCAGTGTTCATCGCAACAATATCCAATCTAGATAAACTATGGAAAGAACCCAGATATCTATGGACAGAGGAATGGATAAAGAAGATGTGGTTCATATATTCAAAGGAATATTCCTCAGCCATCAGAAAGGATGAATACTTACCATCACATCAACCTGGATGGGTCTGGAAGATATTATGCTGAGTAAAATATGTCCATGAAAGAAACACAATTATGATAGGGTTTCACTCATATGTGAAATATCAGAAACAGGGCAGAGAACCATAGGCAAAGGAAGGGGAAACAGAATGGGAAGTCATCAGAGATGGGGATAAAACCATGATAGACTCTTAACTATAGCAACCAACTGAGGGTTGCTGGATGGGGGGTGGGGGGGTAACTGGGGTGATGGGCATTAAGGAGGGCACGTGATGCAATACACATCTGATATATTATTTAACACTACATCTGAAAATAATGATGTATGATAAGTTGGCTCATTGAATTCAAATAAAAAATGAAAGAACTCAAATAAACTACCCTAACACTTTGTATGGAATCACAAAAATACTGAACAACCAGCACAATGTTATGAAGAAAAACAAAGCTGGAGGCATCACAATTCCATATTTCAAATTATACTACAAAGCTGCGTTCATCCTCACAGTATGGGACTGGCAAAAAAAAAAAAAATACACACAGTGACCAAGGAAACGGAATAGAAGCTCAGACATCAGCCCACAATCACGTGCCCAATTAATCTTCTGCAAAACAGGCAAAACTATTAAAAGGGAAAAGGACAGTTTCTACAACAAATGGTGTTGGGAAAACTGAACAGCTATGCACAAAACAATGAAATTAGACTGCTTTCTTACACCATATGGACAAATAAACTCAAAACAGTTTCAAGACCTCAATGTGAGACCTTAAATCATAAAAGTCCTACAAGAGGGCACAAACAGTAACTTCTCTGACATGAACCATACATTTAATAGACATGCCTCCTAAGGCAAAGGAAACAAAAGCAAAAATAAACTACTAGAGCTCCATCAATAAAAAACTTACCGCACAGCAGAACAGCAATGAAAATGTAATAAATAGAATACAACGTACTTAAGAGGAGAAGATGTTTGCAAATATCATGTGCAATAAAGGGGTAGTGTCCAAAATATGTAGAACTGATACAACGCAACAACCAAAAAACAAAAAATCCAATTAAAAAATAGACAGAAGACATGAACAGACATTGCTCCAAAGAAGACATACAGATGGCCAACAGTCACGTGAGAAGATGTTCACATCAGCCATCAACAGGAAAATCCAAATGAAAAGGTCCGTGAGATATTACCTCATACTATCAGAATGGCTAACAGCACCAGCACAAGAAAAGAAATGTTGGGAGGATGTGGGTAAAAGGGAACCCTCTTGCACTGTGGTGGGAATGCTAGCTGCGGCAGACCCTGTGGAAAACAGTATCACTGTTCCTCAAAACGTTAAATATTAGAACTACCTTATAATCCAGCAATCACACTACCGGGTGATTACCCGACGAATATGAGAACAGTAAATCAAAAGGATACATGTGCCCCTATGTTTCATGCAACATTAATTAAAATATTACAATATGGAAACAATCCAAGTATTTCTTGAAAACATGATAAATGAGATGATAAATGTACACACACACACACACACACACACAGTGCGAAATTACTCAGCCATAAAAAATCTTGCCATTTGCAGACACATGGATGGAGCTAGAGAATACTATCCTAAGTGAAATCAGTCAGTCAGAGAAAGACAAAGGCCTTTGGATGTCACTCTTCCATGGAATTTAGGAAACAAACATACATAAATAAAGGAGAAAGAAGATACAAAACAAAAACCGACTCTGTGGTTACCAGAGTGGAAGTGGATGGAGGGATGAGTGATATAGATGACAGGGTCTAAGAGTACAATTTTCTTTTTTTTTTTATTTGTTTATTTTCAGCATAACAGTGTTCACTGTTTTTGCACCACACCCAGTGCTCCATGCAGTACGTGCCCTCCCTATTACCCACCACCTGGTTCCCCAACCTCCCAACCCCCGCCCTTCCAAAACACTCAGGTTGTTTTTCAGAGTCCATAGTCTCTCATGGTTCATCTCCCCTTCCAGGTTCCCTCAACTCCCTCTCCTCTCCATCTCCCCATGTCCTCCGTGTTCTTTGTTATGCTCCACAAATAAGGGAGACCATATGATATTTGACTCTCTCTGCTTGACTTATTTCACTCAGCATAATCTCTTCCACGCCCGTCCATGTTGCTACAAAAGTTGGGTATTCATCCTTTCTGATGGAGGCATAATACTCCATTGTGTATATGGACCACATCTTCCTTATCCATTCATCCGTTGAAGGGCATCTTGGTTCTTTCCACAGTTTGGCGACCGTGGCCATTGCTGCAATAAACATTGGGGTACAGATGGCTCTTCTTTTCACTCCATCTGTATCTTTGGGGTAAATACCCATCAGTGTAATTGCAGGGTCATAGGGAAGCTCTATTTTTAATTTCTTGAGTCATCTGCACACTGTTCTCCAAAGTGGCTGCACTAAATGGCAGTCTCACCAACAGTGTAACAGGGTTCCACTTTCTCGACATCCTCTCCAACAAACGTTATTTCCTGTCTTCCTAATTTTGGACATTCTAACTGGTGTCAGGTGGTATCTCAATGTAGTTTTAATCAGAATCTCCCTGATGGCGAGGCAGACGCCTCCCTCTCCACAGATTCTGGGGGTCTCACCTTGGCGGTGGCAGCTGGGGCCGGGCCTGCCATGAAATCCGGGCCCGGACCCAGGCCTGCTTGTTCAGACTTCCATTGCCAGGGGCCTGTACCTAGGGCCTCACACCGGGAATCCTGAGTCCTGGGCCACAAGTCCGCCACAGTCCCAGAGACAATGGTGCCTTTCGCGGCTGCATCCCAGCCGAGGAGTGAGAGATCAATTCGTTCCCCCACAGAGGCCAGACCCCTCCAAGGGCGCCCCAGGGGCCTACCACGGCGAAGGCGGACGCCCGGCCACAGCCCCTCCATTAACTCTGCTCGGGGAAAACTCCCCGGCACCGGGACCGCCGACCGCGCCCCATCGTCACGGCTCGTTTTCCGGGTGGCCGCGACATGCCCCGAGCGAGAAAGGGCCCTGGTCCACACGGAACTGGGCGGTCAGAATGGCTGCCGAAAGCCGGCCAATTCTCACGAGCGTTCTGCCCAAATCGGGACCGATTTGGGCAGAACGCTCGTGAGAATTGGCCGGAAAACGCCCGGCGAACACACTTCGGGCACCACAGGGCCGCATGGCGGCCCCCCCGGGGCCCTGTCTGGGATCGCGTGTCGTCGCGTACCGGCACCGCCAGGAGGAGCTCCGGGAGGCGTGCCCCGGGGAGGCCGACGCCCCCCGCTCCGCAGCCTCCGGGGGTTCCCACCCTGGCGCCGGCCGCCGGGGCCGGGCCAGCCCCGAAAGCCGTGCCCGGACCCGGGCCTGCTTGCTCAGCCTTCCGTTGCCAGGGGCCTGAGCGTGGGGGCCTCCGCATCGGGAACCCTGAGTCCCGTGCCACGAGTCCCCCCGACCCTCCCGGCGACAACGGCACCTTTCGCGGCTTCGTCCCAGCCGTGGAGTGAGAGATCACTCCGTTCCCCCACAGAGGCCAGCCCCCTCCACGGGCGCCCCGGCCGCCCGCCACGGCGGAGGCGGACGCCCGGCAACGGCGCATCCATCCACTCTGCTCGGGGAAAACTCCCCGGCGCCGGGGCCGCCGGCCGCGCCCCATCGTCGCGGCTCGTTTTCCGGGTGGCCGCGACATGCCCCGAGCGAGAAAGGGCCCTGCTCCAAGCGGCACTGGGCGCTGACCAGGGCTGCCCAACGCCGGCCAATTCTCACGAGCGTTCTGCCCAAATCGATCCCGATTTGGGCAGAACGCTCGTGAGAATTGGCCGGAAAACGCCCGGCGAACACACTTCGGGCACCACAGGGCCGCAGGGGCGCCCCCCCGGGGCCCTATCCGCGATCGCGTGTCGTCGCGTTCCGGCACCGCCAGGAGGAGCTCCGGGAGACGGGCCCCGGGGAGGCCGACGCCTCCCGCTCCTCAGCCTCCGGGGGCCCCCTCCCTGGCGCCGGCCGCCGGGGCCGGGCCAGCCCCGAAACCGGTACTGGGCCCGGGCTTGCTTGCTCAGCCTTCCGTTGCCAGGGGCCTGAGCCTGGGGGCCTCCGCATGGGGAACCCTGAGTCCCGCGCCACGAGTCCCCCCGACCCTCCCGGCGACAATGGCACCTTTCGAGGCTTCGTCCCAGCCGTGGAGTGAGAGATCACTCCGTTCCCCCACAGAGGCCAGCCCCCTCCACGGGCGCCCCGGCCGCCCGCCACGGCGGAGGCGGACGCCCGGCCACGGCGCCTCCATCCACTCTGCTCGGGGAAAACTTCCCGGCGCCGGGGCCGCCGGCCGCGCCCCATCGTCGAGGCTCGTTTTCCGGGTGGCCGCGTCATGCCCCGAGCGAGAAAGGGCCCTGCTCCACGCGGCACTGGGCGCTGACCAGGGCTGCCCAACGCCGGCCAATTCTCACGAGCGTTCTGCCCAAATCGATCCCGATTTGGGCAGAACGCTCGTGAGAATTGGCCGGAAAACGCCCGGCGAACACACTTCGGGCACCACAGGGCCGCAGGGGCGCCCCCCCGGGGTCCTGTCCGGGATCGCGTGTCGTCGCGTTCCGGCACCGCCAGGAGGAACTCCGGGAGGCAGGCACCGGGGAGGCCGACGCCTCCGCTCCTCAGCCTCCGGGGGCCCCCTCCCTGGCGCCGGCCGCCGGGGCCGGGCCAGCCCCTAAACCCGGGCCCGGGCCCGGGCCTGCTTGCTCAGCCTTCCGTTGCCAGGGGCCTGAGCGTGGGGGCCTCCGCATGGGGAACACTGAGTCCTGCGCCACGAGTCCCCCCGACCCTCCCGGCGACAACGGCACCTTTCGCGGCTTCGTCCCAGCCGTGGAGTGAGAGATCACTCCGTTCCCCCACAGAGGCCAGCCCCCTCCACGGGCGCCCCGGCCGCCCGCCACGGCGGAGGCGGACGCCCGGCCACGGCGCATCCATCCACTCTGCTCGGGGAAAACTCCCCGGCGCCGGGGCCGCCGGGCGCGCCCCATCGTCGCGGCTCGTTTTCCGGGTGGCTGCGTCATAACCCGAGGGAGAAAGGGCCCTTCTCCACGCGGCACTGGGCGCTGACCAGGGCTGCCCAACGCCGGCCAATTCTCACGAGCGTTCTGCCCAAATCGATCCCGATTTGGGCAGAACGCTCGTGAGAATTGGCCGGAAAAGGCCCGGCGAACACACTTCCGGCACCACAGGGCCGCGGGGAGGCCCCCCCCGGGGCCCTGTCCGGGATCGCGTGTCGTCGCGTTCCGGCACCGCCAGGAGGAGCTCCGGGAAGCGTGCCGCGGGGAGGCCGACGCCTCCCGCTCCTCAACCTCCGGGGGTCCCCTCCCTGGCGCCGGCACCTGGGGCCGGGCCAGCCCTGAAAGCCGGTCCCGGGCCCGGGATTGCTTGCTCAGCCTTTCGTTGCCAGGGGCCTGAGCCTGGGGGCCTCCCCATGGGGAACCCTGAGTCCCGCGCCACGAGTCCCCCGACCGTCCCGGCGACAACGGCACCTTTCGCGGCTTCGTCCTGGACGCGGAGTGAGAGACCAGTCCGTTTCCCCATAGAGGCCAGCCCCCTCCAGGGGCGCCCCGGCCGCCCGCCACGGCGGAGGCGGACGCCCGGCCACGGCGCCTCCATCCACTCTGCTCGGGGAAAACTCCACGGCGCCGCGGCTAACGGCCGCGCCCCATCGTCGCGGCTCGTTTTCCGGGTGGCCGCGACATGCCCCGAGCGAGAAAGGGCCCTGCTCCACGCGGCACTGGGCGCTGACCAGGGCTGCCCAACGTCAGCCAATTCTCACGAGCGTTCTGCCCAAATCGATCCCGATTTGGGCAGAACGCTCGTGAGAATTGGCCGGAAAAATCCCGGCGAACACACTTCGTGCACCACAGGGTCGCAGGGCCGCCCCCCCCGGGGCCCTGTCCGGGATCGCGTGTCGTCGCGTTCCGGCACCGCCAGGAGGAGCTGCGGGAGGCGTGCCGCGGGGAGGCAGACGCCTCCCGCTCCTCAGCCTCCGGGGGTCCCCTCCCTGGCGCCGGCAGCTGGGGCCGGGCCAGCCCCGAAAGCCGGGCCCGGGCCCGGGCCTGCTTGCTCAGCCTTCCGTTGCCAGGGGCCTGAGCCTGGGGGCCTCCCCATGGGGAACCCTGAGTCCGGCGCCACGAGTCCCCCGACCGTCCCGGCGAGAACGGCACCTTTCGCTGCTTCGTTCTAGCCGCGGAGTGAGAGACCAGTCCGTTTCCCCACAGAGGCCAGCCCCCTCCAGGGGCGCCCCGGCCGCCCGCCACGGCGGAGGCGGACGCCCGGCCACGGCGCCTCCATCCACTCTGCTCGGGGAAAACTCCCCGGCGCCGCGGCTGCCGGCCGCGCCCCATCGTCGCGGCTCGTTTTCCGGGTATCCGTGACATGCCCCGAGCGAAAAAGGGCCCTGCTCCACGCGGAACAGGGCGCTGACCAGGGCTGCCCAACGCCGGCCAATTCTCACGAGCGTTCTGCCCAAATCGATCCCAATTTGGGCAGAACGCTCGTGAGAATTGGCCGGAAAACGCCCGGCGAACACACTTCGGGCACCACAGGGCCGCAGGGCCGCCCCCCCCGGGGCCCTGTCCGGGACCGCGTGTCGTCGCGTTCCGGCACCGCCAGGAGGAGCTCCGGGAGGCGTGCCGCGGGAGGCCGACGCCTCCCGCTCCTCAGCCTCCGGGGGTTCCCTCCCTGGCGCCGGCAGCTGGGGCCGGGCCAGCCCCGAAAGCCGGGCCCGGGCCCGGGACTGCTTGCTCAGCCTTCCGTTGCCAGGGGCCTGAGCCTGGGGGCCTCCCCATGGGGAACCCTGAGTCCCCCGCCACGAGTCCCCCGACCGTCCCGGCGACAACGGCACCTTTCGCGGCTTCGTCCTAGCCGCGGAGTGAGAGACCAGTCCGTTTCCCCACAGAGGCCAGCCCCCTCCAGGGGCGCCCCGGCCGCCCGCCACGGCGGAGGCGGACGACCAGCCACGGCGCCTCAATCCACTCTGCTCGGGGAAAACTCCCCGGCGCCGCGGCTGTCGGCCGCGCCCCATCGTCGCGGCGCGTTTTCCGGGTGGCCGCGACATGCCCGAGTGGGAAAGGGCCCTGCTCCACGCAGAACTGGGCGCTGACCAGGGCTGCCCAACGCCGGCCAATTCTCACGTGCGTTCTGCCCAAATCGATCCCGATTTGGGCAGAACGCTCGTGAGAATTGGCCGGAAAACGCCCGGCGAACACACTTCGGGCACCACAGGGCCGCAGGGCCGCCCCCCCCGGGGCCCTGTCCGGGATCGCGTGTCGTCGCGTTCCGGCAGCGCCAGGAGGAGCTCCGGGAGGCGTGCCGCGGGGAGGCCGACGCCTCCCGCTCCTCAGCCTCTGGGGGTCCCCTCCCTGGCGCCGGCAGCTGTGGCCGGGCCAGCCCCGAAAGCCGGGCCCGGGCCCGGGCCTGCTTGCTCAGCCTTCCGTTGCCAGGGGCCTGAGCCTAGGGGCCTCACCATAGGGAACCCTGAGTCCCGCGCCACGAGTCCCCCGACCGTCCCGGCGACAACGGCACCTTTCGCGGATTCGTCCTAGCCGCGGAGTGAGAGACCAGTCCATTTCCCCACAGAGGCCAGCCCCCTCCAGGGGCGCCCCGGCCGCCCGCCACGGCGGAGGAGGACGCCCGGCCACGGCGCCTCCATCCACTCTGCTCGGGGAAAACTCCCCGGCGCCGCGGCTGCCGGCCGTGCCCCATCGTCGCGTCTCGTTTTCCGGGTGGCCGCGACATGCCCCGAGCGAGAAAGGGCCCTGCTCCACGCGGAACTGGGCGCTGACCAGGGCTGCCCAACGCCGGCCAATTCTCACGAGCGTTCAGCCCAATTCGATCCCGATTTGGGCAGAACGCTCGTATGAATTGGCCGGAAAACGCCCGGCAAACACACGTCGGGCACCACAGGGCCGCAGGGCGGCCCCCCCCGGGGCCCTGTCCGGGATCGCTTGTCGTCGCGTTCCGGCACCGCCAGGAGGAGCTCCGGGAGGCGTGCCGCGGGGAGGCGAAAGCCTCCCGCTCCTCAGCCTCCGGGGGTCCCCTCCCTGGCGCCGGCAGCTGGGGCCGGGCCAGCCCCGAAAGCCGGGCCCGGGCCCGGGCCTGCTTGCTCAGCCTTCCGTTGCCAGGGGCCTGAGCCTGGGGGCCTCCCCATGGAGAACCCTGAGTCCCGCGCCACGAGTCCCCCGACCGTCCCGGCGACAACGGCACCTTTCGCGGCTTCGTCCTAGCCGCGGAGTGAGAGACCAGTCCGTTTCCCCATAGAGGCCAGCCCCCTCCAGGGGCGCCCCGGCCGCCCGCCACGGCGGAGGCGGACGCCCGGCCACGGCGCCTCCATCCACTCTGCTCGGGGAAAACTCCCCGGCGCCGCGGCTCGTTTTCCGGGTGACCGCGACATGCCCCGAGCGAGAAAGGGCCCTGCTCCACGCGGAACTGGGCGCTGACCAGGGCTGCCCAACGCCGGCCAATTCTCACGAGCGTTCTGCCCAAATCGATCCCGATTTGGAAAGAACGCTCGTGAGAATTGGCCGGAAAAGGCCCGGCGAACACACTTCCGGCACCACAGGGCCGCGAGGCGGCCCCCCCCGGGGCCCTGTCCGGGATCGCGTGTCATTGCGTTCCGGCACCGCCAGGAGGAGCTCCGGGAAGCGTGCCGCGGGGAGGCCGACGCCTCCCGCTCCTCAACCTCCGGGGGTCCCCTCCCTGGCGCCGGCACCTGGGGCCGGGCCAGCCCTGAAAGCCGGGCCCGGGCCCGGGACTGCTTGCTCAGCCTTCCGTTGCCAGGGGCCTGAGCCTGGGGGCCTCCCCATGGGGAAACCTGAGTCCCGCGCCACGAGTCCCCCGACCGTCCCGGCGACAACGGCACCTTTCGCGGCTTCGTCCTAGCCGCGGAGTGAGAGACAAGTCCGTTTCCCCATAGAGGCCAGCCCCCTCCAGGGGCGCCCCGGCCGCCCGCCACGGCGGAGGCGGACGCCCGGCCACGGCGCCTCCATCCACTCTGCTCGGGGAAAACACCCCGGCGCCGCGGCTGCCGGCCGCGCCCCATCGTCGCGGCCCGTTTTCCGGGTGGCCGCGACATGCCCCGAGCGAGAAAGGGCCCTGTTCCACGCGGCACTGGGCGCTGACCAGGGCTGCCCAACGTCAGCCAATTCTCACGAGCGTTCTGCCCAAATCGATCCCGATTTGGGCAGAACGCTCGTGAGAATTTTCCGTAAAAAGCCCGGCGAACACACTTCGGGCACCACAGGGCCGCAAGGCCGCCCCCCCCGGGGCCCTGTCCGGGATCGCGTGTCGTCGCGTTCCGGCACCGCCAGGAGGAGCTCCGGGAGGCGTGCCGCGGGGAGGCAGACGCCTCCCGCTCCTCAGCCTCCGGGGGTCCCCTCCCTGGCGCCGGCAGCTGGGGCCGGGCCAGCCCCGAAAGCCGGGCCCGGGCCCGGGCCTGCTTGCTCAGCCTTCCGTTGCCAGGGGCCTGAGCCTGGGGGCCTCCCCATGGGGAACCCTGAGTCCCGCGCCACGAGTCCCCCGACCGTCCCGGCGACAACGGCACCTTTCGCGGCTTCATTCTAGCCGCGGAGTGAAAGACCAGTCCGTTTCCCCACAGAGGCCAGCCCCCTCCAGGGGCGCCCCGGGCGCCCGCCACGGCGGAGGCGGACACCCGGCCACGGCGCCTCCATCCACTCTGCTCGGGGAAAACTTCCCGGCGCCGCGGCTGCCGGCCGCGCCCCAAAGTCGCGGCTCGTTTTCCGGGTGGCCACGACATACCCCGAGCGAGAAAGGGCCCTGCTCCACGCGGAACTGGGCGCTGACCAGGGCTGCCCAACGCCGGCCAATTCTCACGAGCTTTCTGCCCAAATCGATCCCGATTTGGGCAGAACGCTCGTGAGAATTGGCCGGAAAAGGCCCGGCGAACACACTTCGGGCACCACAGGGCCGCAGGGCCGCCCCCCCCGGGGCCCTGTCCGGGATCGCGTGTCGTCGCGTTCCGGCACCGCCAGGAGGAGCCCCGGGAGGCGTGCCGCGGGGAGGCCGACGCCTCCCGCTCCTCAGCCTCCGGGGGTCCCCTCCCTGGCGCCGGCAGCTGGGGCCGGGCCAGCCCCGAAAGCCGGGCCCGGGCCCGGGCCTGCTTGCTCAGCCTTCCGTTGCCAGGGGCCTGAGCCTGGGGGCCTCCCCATGGGGAACCCTGAGTCCGGCGCCACGAGTCCCCCGACCGTCCCGGCGAGAACGGCACCTTTCGCGGCTTCGTTCTAGCCGCGGAGTGAGAGACCAGTCCGTTTCCCCACAGAGGCCAGCCCCCTCCAGGGGCGCCCCGGCCGCCCGCCACGGCGGAGGCGGACGCCCGGCCACGGCGCCTCCATCCACTCTCCTCGGGGAAAACTCCCCGGCGCCGCGGCTGCCGGCCGCGCCCCATCGTCGCGGCTCGTTTTCCGGGTGGCCGCGACATGCCCCGAGCGAGAAAGGGCCCTGCTCCACGCGGCACTGGGCGCTGACCAGGGCTGCCCAACGCCGGCCAATTCTCTCGAGCGTTCTGCCCAAATCGATCCCGATTTGGGCAGAACGCTCGTATGAATTGGCCGGAAAACGCCCGGCGAACACACTTCGGGCACCACAGGGCCGCAAGGCGGCCCCCCCCGGGGCCCTGTCCGGGATCGCTTGTCGTCGCGTTCCGGCACCGCCAGGAGGAGTTCCGGGAGGCGTGCCGCGGGGAGGCCGACGCCTCCCGCTCCTCAGCCTCCGGGGGTCCCCTCCCTTGCGCCGGCACTGGGGCCGGGCCAGGCCCGAAAGCCGGGCCCGGGTCCGGGCCTGCTTGCTCAGCCTCCGTTGCCAGGGGCCTGAGCCTGGGGGCCTCCCCATGGGGAACCCTGAGTCCCGCGCCACGAGTCCCCCGACCGTCCCGGCGACAACAGCACCTTTAGCGGCTTCGTCCTACCGCGGAGTGAGAGACCAGTCCGTTTCCCCACAGAGGCCAGCCCCCTCCAGGGGCGCCCCGGCCGCCCGCCACGGCGGAGGCGGACGACCGGCCACGGCGCCTCCATCCACTCTGCTCGGGGAAAACTCCCCGGCGCCGCGGCTGCCGGCCGCGCCCCATCGTCGCGGCTCGTATTCCGGGTGGCCGCGACATGCCCCGAGCGAGAAAGGGCCCTGCTCCACGCGGAACTGGGCGCTGACCAGGGCTGCCCAACGCCGGACAATTCTCACGAGCGTTCTGCCCAAATCGATCCCGATTTGGACAGAACGCTCGTGAGAAATGGCCGGAAAAGGCCCGGCGAACACACTTCCAGCACCACAGGGCCGCGAGGCGGCCCCCCCCCGGGGCCCTGTCCGGGATCGCGTGTCGTCGCGTTCCGGCACCGCCAGGAGGAGCTCCGGGAAGCGTGCCGCGGGGAGGCCGACGCCTCCCGCTCCTCAACCTCCGGGGGTCCCCTCCCTGGCGCCGGCACCTGGGGCCGGGCCAGCCCTGAAAGCCGGGCCCGGGCCCGGGCCTGCTTGCTCAGCCTTCCGTTGCCAGGGGCCTGAGCCTGGGGGCCTCCCCATGGGGAAACCTGAGTCCCGCGCCACGAGTCCCCCGACCATCCCGGCGACAACGGCACCTTTCGCGGCTTCGTCCTAGCCGCGGAGTGAGAGACCAGTCCGTTTCCCCATAGAGGCCAGCCCCCTCCAGGGGCGCCCCGGCCGCCCGCCACGGCGGAGGCGGACGCCCGGCCACGGCGCCTCCATCCACTCTGCTCGGGGAAAACTCCCCGGCGCCGCGGCTGCCGGCCGCGCCCCATCGTCGCGGCTCGTTTTCCGGGTGGCCGCGACATGCCCCGAGCGAGAAAGGGCCCTGTTCCACGCGGCACTGGGCGCTGACAAGGGCTGCCCAACGTCAGCCAATTCTCACGAGCGTTCTGCCCAAATCGATCCCGATTTGGGCAGAACGCTCGTGAGAATTGGCCGGAAAAAGCCCGGCGAACACACTTCGTGCACCACAGGGTCGCAGGGCCGCCCCCCCCGGGGCCCTGTCCGGGATCGCGTGTCGTCGCGTTCCGGCACCGCCAGGAGGAGCTCCGGGAGGCGTGCCGCGGGGAGGCAGACGCCTCCCGCTCCTCAGCCTCCGGGGGTCCCCTCCCTGGCGCCGGCAGCTGGGGCCGGGCCAGCCCCGAAAGCCGGACCCGGGCCCGGGCCTGCTTGCTCAGCCTTCCGTTGCCAGGGGCCTGAGCCTGGGGGCCTCCCCATGGGGAACCCTGAGTCCGGCGCCACGAGTCCCCCGACCGTCCCGGCGAGAACAGCAACTTTCGCGGCTTCGTTCTAGCCGCGGAGTGAGAGACCAGTCCGTTTCCCCACAGAGGCCAGCCCCCTCCAGGGGCGCCCCGGCCGCCCGCCACGGCGAAGGCGGACGCCCGGCCACGGCGCCTCCATCCACTCTGCTCGGGGAAAACTCCCCGGCGCCGCGGCTGCCGGCCGCGCCCCATCGTCGCGGCTCGTTTTCCGGGTGGCTGCGACATGCCCCGAGCGAGAAAGGGCCCTGCTCCACGTGGAACTGGGCGCTGACCAGGGCTGCCCAACGCCGCCCAATTCTCACGAGCGTTCTGCCCAAATCGATCCCGATTTGGGCAGAACGCTCGTGAGAATTGGCCGGAAACGGCCCGGCGAACACACTTCGGGCACCACAGGGCCGCAGGGCGGCCCCCCCCGGGACCCTGTCCGGGATCGCGTGTCGTCGCGTTCCGGCACCGCCAGGAGGAGCTACGGGAGGCGTGCCGCGGGGCGGCCGACGCCTCCCGCTCCTCAGCCTCCGGGGGTCCCCTCCCTGGCGCCGGCAGCTGGGGCCGGGCCAGCCCCGAAAGCCTGGCCCGGGCCCGGGCCTGCTTGCTCAGCCTTCCGTTGCCAGGGGCCTGAGACTGGGGGCCTCCCCATGGGGAACCCTGAGTCCCGCGCCACGAGTCCCCCGACCGTCCCGGCGACAACGGCACCTTTCGCGGCTTCATCCTAGCCGCGGAGTGAGAGACCAGTCTGTTTCCCCACAGAGGCCAGCCCCCTCCAGGGGCGCCCCAGCCGCCCGCCACGGCGGAGGCGGACGCCCGGCCACGGCGCCTCCATCCACTCTGCTCGGGGAAAACTCCCCGGCGCCGCGGCTGCCGGCCGCGCCCCATCGTCGCGGCTCGTTTTCCGGGTATCCGCGACATGCCCCGAGCGAAAAAGGGCCCTGCTCCACGCGGAACAGGGCGCTGACCAGGGCTGCCCAACGCCGGCCAATTCTCACGAGCGTTCTGCCCAAATCGATCCCGATTTGGGCAGAACGCTCGTGAGAATTGGCCGGAAAACGCCCGGCGAACACACTTCGGGCACCACAGGGCCGCAGGGCCGCCCCCCCCGGGGCCCTGTCCGGGACCGCGTGTCGTCGCGTTCCGGCACCGCCAGGAGGAGCTCCGGGAGGCGTGCCGCGGGGAGGCCGACGCCTCCCGCTCCTCAGCCTCCGGGGGTTCCCTCCCTGGCGCCGGCAGCTGGGGCCGGGCCAGCCCCGAAAGCCGGGCCCGGGCCCGGGACTGCTTGCTCAGCCTTCCGTTGCCAGGGGCCTGAGCCTGGGGGCCTCCCCATGGGGAACCCTGAGTCCCCCGCCACGAGTCCCCCGACCGTCCCGGCGACAACGGCACCTTTCGCGGCTTCGTCCTAGCCGCGGAGTGAGAGACCAGTCCGTTTCCCCACAGAGGCCAGCCCCCTCCAGGGGCGCCCCGGCCGCCCGCCACGGCGGAGGCGGACGACCAGCCACGGCGCCTCCATCCACTCTGCTCGGGGAAAACTCCCCGGCGCCGCGGCTGTCGGCCGCGCCCCATAGTCGCGGCGCGTTTTCCGGGTGGCCGCGACATGCCCGAGTGGGAAAGGGCCCTGCTCCACGCAGAACTGGGCGCTGACCAGGGCTGCCCAACCCCGGCCAATTCTCACGTGCGTTCTGCCCAAATCGATCCCGATTTGGGCAGAACGCTCGTGAGAATTGGCCGGAAAACGCCCGGCGAACACACTTCGGGCACCACAGGGCCGCAGGGCCGCCCCCCCCGGGGCCCTGTCCGGGATCGCGTGTCGTCGCGTTCCGGCAGCGCCAGGAGGAGCTCCGGGAGGCGTGCCGCGGGGAGGCCGACGCCTCCCGCTCCTCAGCCTCCGGGGGTCCCCTCCCTGGCGCCGGCAGCTGGGGCCGGGCCAGCCCCGAAAGCCGGGCCCGGGCCCCGGCCTGCTTGCTCAGCCTCCGTTGCCAGGGACCTGAGCCTGGGGGCCTCCCCATGGGGAACCCTGAGTCCCGCGCCACGAGTCCCCCGACCGTCCTGGCGACAACGGCACCTTTCGCGGCTTCGTCCTACCGCGGAGTGAGAGACCAGTCCGTCTCCCCACAGAGGCCAGGCCCCTCCAGGGGCGCCCCGGCCGCCCGCCACGGCGGAGGCGGACGCCTGGCCACGGCGCCTCCATCCACGCTGCTCGGGAAAAACTCCCCGGCGCCGTGGCTGCCGGCCGCGCCCCATCGTCGCGGCTCCTTTTCCGGGTGGCCGCGACATGCCCCGAGCGAGAAAGGGCCCTGCTCCACGCGGAACTGGGCGCTGACCAGGGCTGCCCAACGCCGGCCAATTCTCACGAGCGTTCTGCCCAAATCGATCCTGATTTGGGCAGAACGCTCGTGAGAATTGGCCGGAAAACGCCCGGCGAACACACTTCGGGCACCACAGGGCCGCAGGGCGGCCCCCCCCGGGGCCCTGTCCGGGATCGCGTGTCGTCGCGTTCCGGCACCGCCAGGAGGAGCTCCGGGAGGCGTGCCGCGGGGAAGCCGACGCCTCCCGATCCTCAGCCTCCGGGGGTCCCCTCCCTGGCTCCGGCAGCTGGGGCCGGGCCAGCCCCGAAAGCCGGGCCCGGGCCCGGTCCTGCTTGCTCAGCCTTCCGTTGCCAGGGGCCTGAGCCTGGGGGCCTCCCCATGGGGAACCCTGAGTCCCGCGCCACGAGTCCCCCGACCGTCCCGGCGACAACGGCACCTTTCGCGGCTTCGTCCTAGCCGCGGAGTGAGAGAACAGTCCGTTTCCCCACAGAGGCCAGCCCCCTCCAGGGGCGCCCCGGCCGCCCGCCACGGCGGAGGCGGACGACCGGCCACGGCGCCTCCATCCACTCTGCTCGGGGAAAACTCCCCGGCGCCGCGGCTGTCGGCCGCGCCCCATCGTCGCGGCTCGTTTTCCGGGTGGCCGCGACATGCCGCGAGTGGGAAAGGGCCCTGCTCCACGCAGAACTGGGCGCTGACCAGGGCTGCCCAACGCCGGCCAATTCTCACGTGCGTTCTGCCCAAATCGATCCCGATTTGGGCAGAACGCTCGTGAGAATTGGCCGGAAAACGCCCGGCGAACACACTTCGGGCACCACAGGGCCGCAGGGCCGCCCCCCCCGGGGCCCTGTCCGGGATCGCGTGTCGTCGCGTTCCGGCAGCGCCAGGAGGAGCTCCGGGAGGCGTGCCGCGGGGAGGCCGACGCCTCCCGCTCCTCAGCCTCTGGGGGTCCCCTCCCTGGCGCCGGCAGCTGGGGCCGGGCCAGCCCCGAAAGCCGGGCCCGGGCCCGGGCCTGCTTGCTCAGCCTTCCGTTGCCAGGGGCCTGAGCCTAGGGGCCTCACCATGGGGAACCCTGAGTCCCGCGCCACGAGTCCCCCGACCGTCCTGGCGACAACGGCACCTTTCGCGGCTTCGTCCTACCGCGGAGTGAGAGACCAGTCCGTCTCCCCACAGAGGCCAGGCCCCTCCAGGGGCGCCCCGGCCGCCCGCCACGGCGGAGGCGGACGCCTGGCCACGGCGCCTCCATCCACGCTGCTCGGGAAAAACTCCCCGGCGCCGTGGCTGCCGGCCGCGCCCCATCGTCGCGGCTCCTTTTCCGGGTGGCCGCGACATGCCCCGAGCGAGAAAGGGCCCTGCTCCACGCGGAACTGGGCGCTGACCAGGGCTGCCCAACGCCGGCCAATTCTCACGAGCGTTCTGCCCAAATCGATCCTGATTTGGGCAGAACGCTCGTGAGAATTGGCCGGAAAACGCCCGGCGAACACACTTCGGGCACCACAGGGCCGCAGGGCGGCCCCCCCCGGGGCCCTGTCCGGGATCGCGTGTCGTCGCGTTCCGGCACCGCCAGGAGGAGCTCCGGGAGGCGTGCCGCGGGGAAGCCGACGCCTCCCGATCCTCAGCCTCCGGGGGTCCCCTCCCTGGCTCCGGCAGCTGGGGCCGGGCCAGCCCCGAAAGCCGGGCCCGGGCCCGGTCCTGCTTGCTCAGCCTTCCGTTGCCAGGGGCCTGAGCCTGGGGGCCTCCCCATGGGGAACCCTGAGTCCCGCGCCACGAGTCCCCCGACCGTCCCGGCGACAACGGCACCTTTCGCGGCTTCGTCCTAGCCGCGGAGTGAGAGAACAGTCCGTTTCCCCACAGAGGCCAGCCCCCTCCAGGGGCGCCCCGGCCGCCCGCCACGGCGGAGGCGGACGACCGGCCACGGCGCCTCCATCCACTCTGCTCGGGGAAAACTCCCCGGCGCCGCGGCTGTCGGCCGCGCCCCATCGTCGCGGCTCGTTTTCCGGGTGGCCGCGACATGCCGCGAGTGGGAAAGGGCCCTGCTCCACGCAGAACTGGGCGCTGACCAGGGCTGCCCAACGCCGGCCAATTCTCACGTGCGTTCTGCCCAAATCGATCCCGATTTGGGCAGAACGCTCGTGAGAATTGGCCGGAAAACGCCCGGCGAACACACTTCGGGCACCACAGGGCCGCAGGGCCGCCCCCCCCGGGGCCCTGTCCGGGATCGCGTGTCGTCGCGTTCCGGCAGCGCCAGGAGGAGCTCCGGGAGGCGTGCCGCGGGGAGGCCGACGCCTCCCGCTCCTCAGCCTCTGGGGGTCCCCTCCCTGGCGCCGGCAGCTGGGGCCGGGCCAGCCCCGAAAGCCGGGCCCGGGCCCGGGCCTGCTTGCTCAGCCTTCCGTTGCCAGGGGCCTGAGCCTAGGGGCCTCACCATGGGGAACCCTGAGTCCCGCGCCACGAGTCCCCCGACCGTCCCGGCGACAACGGCACCTTTCGCGGCTTCGTCCTAGCCGCGGAGTGAGAGACCAGTCCATTTCCCCACAGAGGCCAGCCCCCTCCAGGGGCGCCCCGGCCGCCCGCCACGGCGGAGGAGGACGCCCGGCCACGGCGCCTCCATCCACTCTGCTCGGGGAAAACTCCCCGGCGCCGCGGCTGCCGGCCGCGCCCCATCGTCACGGCTCGTTTTCCGCTTGGCCGCGACATGCCCCGAGCGAGAAAGGGCCCTGCTCCACGCGGAACTGGGCGCTGACCAGGGCTGCCCAACGCCGGCCATATCTCACGAGCGTTCTGCCCAAATCGATCCCGATTTGGGCAGAACGCTCGTGAGAATTGGCCGGAAAACGCCCGGCGAACACACTTCGGGCACCACAGGGCCGCAGGGCCGCCCCCCACGGGGCCCTGTCCGGGACCGCGTGTCGTCGCGTTCCGGCACCGCCAGGAGGAGCTCCGGGAGGCGTGCCGTGGGGAGGCCGACGCCTCCCGCTCCTCATCCTCCGGGGGTCTCCTCCCTGGCGCCGGCAGCTGGGGCCGGGCCAGCCCCGAAAGCCGGGCCCGGGCCCGGGCCTGCTTGCTCAGCCTTCCGTTGCAAGGGGCCTGAGCGTGGGGGCCTCCCCATGGGGAACCCTGAGTCCTGCGCCACGAATCCCCCGACCGTCCCGGCGAAAACGGCACCTTTCGCGGCTTCGTCCTAGCCGCGGAGTGAGAGACCAGTCCGTTTCCCCACAGAGGCCAGCCCCCTCCAGGGGCGCCCCGGCCGCCCGCCACGACGGAGGAGGACGCCCGGCCACGGCGACTCCATCCACTCTGCTCGGGGAAAACTCCCTGGCGCCGCGGCTGCCGGCCGCGCCCCATCGTCGCGGCTCGTTTTCTTTGTGGCCGCGACATGCCCCGAGCGAGAAAGGGCCCTGCTCCACGCGGAACTGGGCGCTGACCAGGGCTGCCCAACACCGGCCAATTCTCACGAGCGTTCTGCCCAAATCGATCCCGATTTGGGCAGAACGCTCGTGAGAATTGGCCGGAAAACGCCCGGTGAACACACTTCGGGCACCACAGGGCCGCAGGGCGGGCCCCCCCGGGGCCCTGTCCAGGATCGGGTGTCGTCGCGTTCCGGCACCGCCAGGAGGAGCTCCGGGAGGCGTGCCCCGGGGAGGCCGACGCCTCCCGCTCCTCAGCCTCCGGGGGTCCCCTCCCTGGCGCCGGCAGCTGGGGCCGGGCCAGCCCCGAAACCCGGGCCCGGGCCCGGGCCTGCTTGCTCAGCCTTCCGTTGCCAGGGGCCTGAGCCTGGGGGCCTCCCCATGGGGAACCCTGAGTCCCGCGCCACGAGTCCCCCGACCGTCCCGGCCACAACGGCACCTTTCGCGGCTTCGTCCTAGCCGCGGAGTGAGAGACCAGTCCGTTTCCCCACAGAGGCCAGCCCCCTCCACGGGCGCCCCGGCCGCCCGCCACGGCGGAGGCGGACGCCCGGCCACGGCGCCTCCATCCACTCTGCTCGGGGAAAACTCCCCGGCGCCGCGGCTGCCGGCCGCGCCCCATCGTCGCGGCTCGTTTTCCGGGTGGCCGCGACATGCCCCGAGAGAGAAAGGGCCCTGCTCCACGCGGAACTGGGCGCTGACCAGGGCTGCCCAACGCCAGCCAATTCTCACGAGCGTTCTGCCCAAATCGATCCCGATTTGGGCAGAACGCTCGTGAGAATTGGCCGGAAAAGGCCCGGCGAACACACTTCGGGCATCACAGGGCCGCAGGGCCGCCCCCCCCGGGGCCCTGTCCGGGACCGCGTGTCGTCGCGTTCCGGCACCGCCAGGAGGAGCTCCGGGAGGCGTGCCGCGGGGAGGCCGACGCCTCCCGCTCCTCATCCTCCGGGGGTCTCCTCCCTGGCACCGGCAGCTGGGGCCGGGCCAGCCCCGAAAGCCGGGCCCGGACCCGGGCCTGCTTGCTCAGCCTTCCGTTGCAAGGGGCCTGAGCGTGGGGGCCTCCCCATGGGGAACCCTGAGTCCTGCGCCACGAGTCCCCCGACCGTCCCGGCGAAAATGGCACCTTTCGCGGCTTCGTCCTAGCCGCGGAGTGAGAGACCAGTCCGTTTCCCCACAGAGGCCAGCCCCCTCCAGGGGCGCCCCGGCCGCCCGCCACGACGGAGGCGGACGCCCGGCCACGGCGCCTCCATCCACTCTGCTCGGGGAAAACTCCCCTGCGCCGCGGCTGCCGGCCGCGCCCCATCGTCGCGGCTCGTTTTCCGGGTGGCCGCGACATGCCCCGAGCGAGAAAGGGCCCTGCTCCACGCGGACCTGGGCGCTGACCAGGGCTGCCCAACGCCGGCCAATTCTCACGAGCGTTCTGCCCAAATCGATCCCGATTTGGGCAGAAAGCTCGTGAGAATTGGCCGGAAAATGCCCGGCGAACACACTTCGGGCACCACAGGGCCGCATGGGGGCCCCCCCCGGGGCCCTGTCCGGGATCGCGTGTCGTCGCGTTCTGGCACCGCCAGGAGGAGCTCCGGGAGGCGTGCCGCGGGGAGGCCGACGCCTCCCGCTCCTCAGCCTCCGGGGGTCCCCTCCCTGGCTCCGGCCGCTGGGGCCGGGCCAGCCCCGAACGCCGGGCACGGGCCCGGGCCTGCTTGCTCAGCCTTCCGTTGCCAGGGGCTTGAGCTTCGGGGCCTCCCCATGGGGAACCCTGAGTCCCGCGCCACCAGTCCCCCGACGGTCCCGGCGACAACGGCACTTTTCACGGCTTCGTCCTAGCCGCGGAGTGAGAGACCAGTCCGTTTCACCACAGAGGCCAGCCCCCTCCAGGGGCGACCCGGCCGCCCGCCACGGCGAGGCGGACGCCCGGCCACGGCGCCTCCATTCACTCTGCTCGGGGAAAACTCCCCGGCGCCGCGGCTGCCGGCCGCGCCCCATCGTCGCGGCTCGTTTTCTTTGTGGCCGCGACATGCCCCGAGCGAGAAAGGGCCCTGCTCCACGCGGAACTGGGCGCTGACCAGGGCTGCCCAACACCGGCCAATTCTCACGAGCGTTCTGCCCAAATCGATCCCGATTTGGGCAGAACGCTCGTGAGAATTGGCCGGAAAACGCCCGGTGAACACACTTCGGGCACCACAGGGCCGCAGGGCGGGCCCCCCCGGGGCCCTGTCCAGGATCGGGTGTCGTCGCGTTCCGGCACCGCCAGGAGGAGCTCCGGGAGGCGTGCCGCGGGGAGGCCGACGCCTCCCGCTCCTCAGCCTCCGGGGGTCCCCTCCCTGGCGCCGGCACCTGGGGCCGGGCCAGCCCCGAAAGCCGGGCCCGGGCCCGGGCCTGCTTGCTCAGCCTTCCGTTGCCAGGGGCCTGAGCCTGGGGGCCTCCCCATGGGGAACCCTGAGTCCCGCGCCACGAGTCCCCCGACCGTCCCGGCGACAATGGCACCTTTCGCGGCTTCGTCCTAGCCGCGGAGCGAGAGACCAGTCCGTTTCCCCACAGAGGCCAGCCCCCTCCAGGGGCGCCCCGGCCGCCCCCCACGGCAGAGGCGGACGCCCGGCCACGGCGCCTCCATCCACTCTGCTCGGGGAAAACTCCCCGGCGCCGCGGCTGCCGGCCGCGCCCCATCGTCGCGGCTCGATTTCCGGGTGGCCGCGACATGCCCCGAGCGAGAAAGGGCCCTGCTCCACGCGGAACTGGGCGCTGACCAGGGCTGCCCAACGCCGGCCAATTCTCACGAGCGTTCTGCCCAAATCGATCCCGATTTGGGCAGAACGCTCGTGAGAATTGGCCGGAAAACGCCCGGTGAACACACTTCGGGCACCACAGGGCCGCAGGGCGGGCCCCCCCGGGGCCCTGTCCAGGATCGGGTGTCGTCGCGTTCCGGCACCGCCAGGAGGAGCTCCGGGAGGCGTGCCCCGGGGAGGCCGACGCCTCCCGCTCCTCAGCCTCCGGGGGTCCCCTCCCTGGCGCCGGCAGCTGGGGCCGGGCCAGCCCCGAAACCCGGGCCCGGGCCCGGGCCTGCTTGCTCAGCCTTCCGTTGCCAGGGGCCTGAGCCTGGGGGCCTCCCCATGGGGAACCCTGAGTCCCGCGCCACGAGTCCCCCGACCGTCCCGGCCACAACGGCACCTTTCGCGGCTTCGTCCTAGCCGCGGAGTGAGAGACCAGTCCGTTTCCCCCAGAGGCCAGCCCCCTCCACGGGCGCCCCGGCCGCCCGCCACGGCGGAGGCGGACGCCCGGCCACGGCGCCTCCATCCACTCTGCTCGGGGAAAACTCCCCGGCGCCGCGGCTGCCGGCCGCGCCCCATCGTCGCGGCTCGTTTTCCGGGTGGCCGCGACATGCCCCGAGAGAGAAAGGGCCCTGCTCCACGCGGAACTGGGCGCTGACCAGGGCTGCCCAACGCCGGCCAATTCTCACGAGCGTTCTGCCCAAATCGATCCCGATTTGGGCAGAACGCTCGTGAGAATTGGCCGGAAAAGGCCCGGCGAACACACTTCGGGCACCACAGGGCCGCAGGGCCGCCCCCCCCGGGGCCCTGTCCGGGACCGCGTGTCGTCGCGTTCCGGCACCGCCAGGAGGAGCTCCGGGAGGCGTGCCGCGGGGAGGCCGACGCCTCCCGCTCCTCAGCCTCCGGGGGTCCCCCCCCTGGCGCCGGCAGCTGGGGCCGGGCCAGCCCCGAAAGCCGGGCCCGGGCCCGGGCCTGCTTGCTCAGCCTTCCGTTGCCAGGGGCCTGAGCCTGGGGGCCTCCCCATGGGGAACACTGAGACCCGCGCCACGAGTCCCCCGACCGTCCCGGCGACAACGGCACCTTTCGCGGCTTCGTTCTAGCCGCGGAGTAAGAGACCAGTCCGTTTCCCCACAGAGGCCTGCCCCCTCCAGGGGCGCCCCGGCCGCCCGCCACGGCGGAGGCGGACGCCCGGCCACGGCGCCTCCATCCACTCTGCTCGGGGAAAACTCCCCGGCGCCGCGGCTGCCGGCCGTGCCCCATCGTCGCGTCTCGTTTTCCGGGTGGCCGCGACATGCCCCGAGCGAGAAAGGGCCCTGCTCCACGCGGAACTGGGCGCTGACCAGGGCTGCCCAACGCCGGCCAATTCTCACGAGCGTTCTGCCCAATTCGATCCCGATTTGGGCAGAACGCTCGTATGAATTGGCCGGAAAACGCCCGGCGAACACACTTCGGGCACCACAGGGCCGCAGGGCGGCCCCCCCCGGGGCCCTGTCCGGGATCGCTTGTCGTCGCGTTCCGGCACCGCCAGGAGGAGCTCCGGGAGGCGTACCGCGGGGAGGCCGACGCCTCCCGCTCCTCAGCCTCCGGGGGTCCCCTCCCTGGCGCCGGCAGCTGGGGCCGGGCCAGCCCCGAAAGCCGGGCCCGGGCCCCGGCCTGCTTGCTCAGCCTCCGTTGCCAGGGACCTGAGCCTGGGGGCCTCCCCATGGGGAACCCTGAGTCCCGCGCCACGAGTCCCCCGACCGTCCTGGCGACAACGGCACCTTTCGCGGCTTCGTCCTACCGCGGAGTGAGAAACCAGTCCGTCTCCCCACAGAGGCCAGCCCCCTCCAGGGGCGCCCCGGCCGCCCGCCACGGCGGAGGCGGACGCCTGGCCACGGCGCCTCCATCCACGCTGCTCGGGAAAAACTCCCCGGCGCCGTGGCTGCCGGCCGCGCCCCATCGTCGCGGCTCGTTTTCCGGGTGGCCGCGACATGCCCCGAGCGAGAAAGGGCCCTGCTCCACGCGGAACTGGGCGCTGACCAGGGCTGCCCAACGCCGGCCAATTCTCACGAGCGTTCTGCCCAAATCGATCCCGATTTGGGCAGAACGCTCGTGAGAATTGGCCGGAAAACGCCCGGCGAACACACTTCGGGCACCACAGGGCCGCAGGGCCGCCCCCCACGGGGCCCTGTCCGGAACCGCGTGTCGTCGCGTTCCGGCACCGCCAGGAGGAGCTCCGGGAGGCGTGCCGCGGGGAGGCCGACGCCTCCCGCTCCTCATCCTCCGGGGGTCTCCTCCCTGGCGCCGGCAGCTGGGGCCGGGCCAGCCCCGAAAGCCGGGTCCGGGCCCGGGCCTGCTTGCTCAGCCTTCCGTTGCCAGGGGCCTGAGCGTGGGGGCCTCCCCATGGGGAACCCTGAGTCCCGCGCCACGAGTCCCCCGACCGTCCAGGCGACAACGGCACCTTTCGCGGCTTCGTTCTAGCCGCGGAGTGAGAGACCAGTCCGTTTCCCCACAGAGGCCAGCCCCCTCCAGGGGCGCCCCGGCCGCCCGCCACGGCGGAGGCGGACGACCGGCCACGGCGCCTCCATCCACTCTGCTCGGGGAAAACTCCCCGGCGCCGCGGCTGCCGGCCGCGCCCCATCGTCGTGGCTCGTATTCCGGGTGGCCGCGACATGCCCCGAGCGAGAAAGGGCCCTGCTCCACGCGGAACTGGGCGCTGACCAGGGCTGCCCAACGCCGGCCAATTCTCACGAGCGTTCTGCCCAAACGATCCCGATTTGGGCAGAACGCTCGTGAGAATTGGCCGGAAAAGGCCCGGCGAACACACTTCCGGCACCACAGGGCCGCGGGGAGGCCCCCCCCGGGGCCCTGTCCGGGATCGCGTGTCGTCGCGTTCCGGCACCGCCAGGAGGAGCTCCGGGAAGCGGGCCCCGGGGAGGCCGACGCCTCCCGCTCCTCAGCCTCCGGGGGTCCACTCCCTGGCGCCGGCCGCTGGGGCCGGGCCAGCCCCGAAAGCCGGGCCCGGGCCCGGGCCTGCTTGCTCAGCCTTCCGTTGCCAGGGGCCTGAGCCTGGGTGCCTCCGCATGGGGAACCCTGAGTCCCGCGCGACGAGTCCCCCCGACCGTCCCGGCAACGACGGCACCTTTCGCGGCTTCGTCCCAGCCGTGGAGTGAGAGATCATTCCGTTCCCCCACAGAGGCCAGCCCCCTCCACGGGCGCCCCGGCCGCCCGCCACGGCGGAGGCCGACGCCTGGCCACGGCGCCTCCATCCACTCTGCTCGGGGAAAACTCCCCGGCGCCGGGGCCGCTGGCGGCGCCCCATCGTCACGGCTCGGTTTCCGGGTGGCCGCGCCTTCCCCCGAGCGAGAAAGGGCCCTGTTCCACGCGGCCCTGGGCGCTGACCAGGGCTGCCCAAAGCCGGCCAATTCTCACGAGCGTTCTGCCCAAATCGGGATCGATTTGGGCAGAACGCTCGTGAGAATTGGCCGGAAAACGCCCGGCGAACACACTTCGGGCACCAGAGGGCCGCAGGGCCGCCCCCCCGGGGCCCTGTCCGGGATCGCGTGTCGTCGCGTTCCGGCACCGCCAGGAGGAGCTCCGGGAGGCGGGCCCCGGGGAGGCCGACGCCTCCCGCTCCTCAGCCTCCGGGGGTCCCCTCCCTGGCGCCGGCCGCTGGGGCCGGGCCAGCCCCAAAAGCCGGGCCCGGGCCCGGGCCTGCTTGCTCAGCCTTCCGTTGCCAGGGGCCTGAGCCTGGGGGCCTCCGCATGGGGAACCCTGAGTCCCGCGCCACGAGTCCCCCCGACCGTCCCGGCGACGACGGCACCTTTCGCGGCTTCGTCCCAGCCGTGGAGTGAGAGATCATTCCGTTCCCCCACAGAGGCCAGCCCCCTCCACGGGCGCCCCGGCCGCCCGCCACGGTGGAGGCGGACGCCCGGCCACGGCGCCTCCATCCACTCTGCTCGGGGAAAACTCCCCGGCGCCGGGGCCGCCGGCCGCGCCCCATCGTCGCGGCTCGTTTTCCGGGTGGCCGCGCCAACCCCGAGCGAGAAAGGGCCCTACTCCACGCGGCCCTGGGCGCTGAGCAGGGCTGCCCATCGCCGGCCAATTCTCACGAGCGTTCTGCCAAAATCGATCCCGAATTGGGCAGAACGCTCGTGAGAATTGGCCGGAAAACGCCCGGCGAACACACTTCGGGCACCAGAGGGCCGCAGGGCCGCCCCCCCGGGGCCCTGTCCGGGATCGCGTGTCGTCGCGTTCCGGCACCGCCAGGAGGAGCTCCGTGAGGCGGGCCCCGGGGAGGCCGACGCCTCCCGCTCCTCAGCCTCCGGGGGTCCACTCCCTGGCGCCGGCCGCTGGGGCCGGGCCAGCCCCGAAACCGGGCCCGGCCTGGGCCTGCTTGCTCAGCCTTCCGTTGCCAGGGTCCTGAGCCTGGGGGCCTCCGCATGGGGAACCCTGAGTCCCGCGCGACGAGTCCCCCCGACCGTCCCGGCGACGACGGCACCTTTCGCGGCTTCGTCCCAGCCGTGGAGTGAGAGATCACTCCGTTCCCCCACAGAAGCCAGCCCACTCCACGGGCGCCCCGGCCGCCCGCCACGGCGGAGGCAGACGCCTGGCCACGGCGCCTCCATCCACTCTGCTCGGGGAAAACTCCCCGGCGCCGGGGCCGCTGGCCGCGGCCCATCGTCGCGGCTCTTTTTCCGGGTAGCCGCGCCATGCCCCGAGCGAGAAAGGCCCCTGTTCCACGCGGCCCTGGGCGCTGACCAGGGCTGCCCAACGCCGGCCAATTCTCACGAGCGTTCTGCCCAAATCGATCCCGATTTGGGCAGAACGCTCGTGAGAATTGGCCGGAAAACGCCCGGCGAACACACTTCGGGCACCAGAGGGCCGCAGGGCCGCCCCCCCGGGGCCCTGTCCGGGATCGCGTGTCGTCGCGTTCCGGCACCGCCAGGAGGAGCTCCGGGAGGCGGGCCCCGGGGAGGCCGACGCCTCCCGCTCCTCAGCCTCCGGGGGTCCCCTCCCTGGCGACGGCCGCTGGGGCCGGGCCAGCCCCGAAAGCCGGGCCCGGGCCCGGGCCTGCTTGCTCAGCCTTCCGTTGCCAGGGGCCTGAGCCTGGGGGCCTCCGCATGGGGAACACTGAGTCCCGCGCCACCAGTCCCCCCGACCGTCCCGGTGACGACGGCACCTTTCGCGGCTTCGTCCCAACGGTGGAGTGAGAGATCACTCCGTTCCCCCACAGAGGCCAGCCCCCTCCACGGGCGCCCCGGCCGCCCGCCACGGCGGAGGCGTACGCCCGGCCACGGCGCCTCCATCCACTCTGCTCGGGGAAAACTCCCCGGCGCCGGGGCCGCCGGCCGCGCCCCATCGTCGCGGCTCGTTTTCCGGGTGGCTGCGCCATGCCCCGAGCGAGAAAGGGCCCTGCTCCACGCGGCCCTGGGCGCTGACCAGGGCTGCCCAACGCCGGCCAATTCTCACGAGCGTTCTGCCCAAGTCGATCCCGATTTGGGCAGAACGCTCGTTAGAATTGGCCGGAAAACGCCCGGCGAACACACTTCGGGCACCAGAGGGCCGCAGGGCCGCCCCCCCGGGGCCCTGTCCGGGATCGCGTGTCGTCGCGTTCCGGCACCGCCAGGAGGAGCTCCGGGAGGCGGGCCCCGGGGAGGCCGACGCCTCCCGCTCCTCAGCCTCCGGGGGTCCCCTCCCTGGCGCCGGCCGCTGGGGCCGGGCCAGCCCCAAAAGCCGGGCCCGGGCCCGGGCCTGCTTGCTCAGCCTTCCGTTGCCAGGGGCCTGAGCCTGGGGGCCTCCGCATGGGGAACCCTGAGTCCCGCGCCACGAGTCCCCCCGACCGTCCCGGCGACGACGGCACCTTTCGCGGCTTCGTCCCAGCCGTGGAGTGAGAGATCATTCCGTTCCCCCACAGAGGCCAGCCCCCTCCACGGGCGCCCCGGCCGCCCGCCACGGTGGAGGCGGACGCCCGGCCACGGCGCCTCCATCCACTCTGCTCGGGGAAAACTCCCCGGCGCCGGGGCCGCCGGCCGCGCCCCATCGTCGCGGCTCGTTTTCCGGGTGGCCGCGCCAACCCCGAGCGAGAAAGGGCCCTACTCCACGCGGCCCTGGGCGCTGAGCAGGGCTGCCCATCGCCGGCCAATTCTCACGAGCGTTCTGCCAAAATCGATCCCGAATTGGGCAGAACGCTCGTGAGAATTGGCCGGAAAACGCCCGGCGAACACACTTCGGGCACCAGAGGGCCGCAGGGCCGCCCCCCCGGGGCCCTGTCCGGGATCGCGTGTCGTCGCGTTCCGGCACCGCCAGGAGGAGCTCCGTGAGGCGGGCCCCGGGGAGGCCGACGCCTCCCGCTCCTCAGCCTCCGGGGGTCCACTCCCTGGCGCCGGCCGCTGGGGCCGGGCCAGCCCCGAAACCGGGCCCGGCCTGGGCCTGCTTGCTCAGCCTTCCGTTGCCAGGGTCCTGAGCCTGGGGGCCTCCGCATGGGGAACCCTGAGTCCCGCGCGACGAGTCCCCCCGACCGTCCCGGCGACGACGGCACCTTTCGCGGCTTCGTCCCAGCCGTGGAGTGAGAGATCACTCCGTTCCCCCACAGAAGCCAGCCCACTCCACGGGCGCCCCGGCCGCCCGCCACGGCGGAGGCAGACGCCTGGCCACGGCGCCTCCATCCACTCTGCTCGGGGAAAACTCCCCGGCGCCGGGGCCGCTGGCCGCGGCCCATCGTCGCGGCTCTTTTTCCGGGTAGCCGCGCCATGCCCCGAGCGAGAAAGGCCCCTGTTCCACGCGGCCCTGGGCGCTGACCAGGGCTGCCCAACGCCGGCCAATTCTCACGAGCGTTCTGCCCAAATCGATCCCGATTTGGGCAGAACGCTCGTGAGAATTGGCCGGAAAACGCCCGGCGAACACACTTCGGGCACCAGAGGGCCGCAGGGCCGCCCCCCCGGGGCCCTGTCCGGGATCGCGTGTCGTCGCGTTCCGGCACCGCCAGGAGGAGCTCCGGGAGGCGGGCCCCGGGGAGGCCGACGCCTCCCGCTCCTCAGCCTCCGGGGGTCCCCTCCCTGGCGACGGCCGCTGGGGCCGGGCCAGCCCCGAAAGCCGGGCCCGGGCCCGGGCCTGCTTGCTCAGCCTTCCGTTGCCAGGGGCCTGAGCCTGGGGGCCTCCGCATGGGGAACACTGAGTCCCGCGCCACCAGTCCCCCCGACCGTCCCGGTGACGACGGCACCTTTCGCGGCTTCGTCCCAACGGTGGAGTGAGAGATCACTCCGTTCCCCCACAGAGGCCAGCCCCCTCCACGGGCGCCCCGGCCGCCCGCCACGGCGGAGGCGTACGCCCGGCCACGGCGCCTCCATCCACTCTGCTCGGGGAAAACTCCCCGGCGCCGGGGCCGCCGGCCGCGCCCCATCGTCGCGGCTCGTTTTCCGGGTGGCTGCGCCATGCCCCGAGCGAGAAAGGGCCCTGCTCCACGCGGCCCTGGGCGCTGACCAGGGCTGCCCAACGCCGGCCAATTCTCACGAGCGTTCTGCCCAAGTCGATCCCGATTTGGGCAGAACGCTCGTTAGAATTGGCCGGAAAACGCCCGGCGAACACACTTCGGGCACCAGAGGGCCGCAGGGCCGCCCCCCCGGGGCCCTGTCCGGGATCGCGTGTCGTCGCGTTCCGGCACCGCCAGGAGGAGCTCCGGGAGGCGGGCCCCGGGGAGGCCGACGCCTCCCGCTTCTCAGCCTCCGGGGGTCCACTCCCTGGCGCCGGCCGCTGGGGCCGGGCCAGCCCCGAAAGCCGGGCCCGGGCCTGGGCCTGCTTGCTCAGCCTTCCGTTGCCAGGGGCCTGAGCCTGGGGTCCTCCGCATGGGGAACCCTGAGTCCCGCGCCACGAGTCCCCCCGACCGTCCCGGCGACGACGGCACCTTTCGCGGCTTCGTCCCAGCCGTGGAGTGAGAGATCACACCGTTCCCCCACAGAGGCCAGTCCCCTCCACGGGCGCCCCGGCCGCCCGCCAAGGCGGAGGCGGACGCCCGGCCACGACGCCTCCATCCACTCTGCTCGGGGAAAACTCCCCGGCGCCGGGGCCGCCGGCCGCGCCCCATCGTCGCGGCTCGTTTTCCGGGTGGCCGCGCCATGCCCCGAGCGAGAAAGGGCCCTGCTCCACGCGGCCCTGGGCGCTGACCAGGGCTGCCCAACGCCGGCCAATTCTCACGAGCGTTCAGCCCAAATCGATCCCGATTTGGGCAGAACGCTCGTGAGAATTGGCCGGAAAACGCCCGGCGAACACACTTCGGGCACCAGAGGGCCGCAGGGCCGCCCCCCCGGGGCCCTGTCCGGGATCGCGTGTCGTCGCGTTCCGGCACCGCCAGGAGGAGCTCCGGGAGGCGGGTCCCGGGGAGGCCGACGCCTCCCGCTCCTCAGCCTCCGGGGGTCCCCTCCCTGGCGCCGGCAGCTGGGGCCGGGCCAGCCCGGAAAGCCGGGCCCGAGCCCGGGCCTGCTTGCTCAGCCTTCCGTTGCCAGGGCCCTGAGCCTGGGGGCTTCCCCATGGGGAACATTGAGTCCCGCGCCACGAGTCCCCTGACCGTCCCGGCGACAACGGCACCTTTCCCGGCTTCGTCCTAGACGCGGAGTGAGAGATCAATCCCTTTCCCCACAGAGGCCAGCCGCCTCCAGGGGCGCCCCGGCCGCCCGCCACGGCGGAGGCAACGCCCGGCCACGGCGCCTCCATCCACTCTGCTCGGGGAAAACTCCCCGGCGCCGGGGCCGCCGGCCGCGCCCCATCGTCGCGGCCCGTTTTCCGGGTGGCCGCGCCATGCCCCGAGCGAGAAAGGGCCCTGCTCCACGCGGTCCTGGGCGCTGACCAGGGCTGCCCAACGCCGGCCAATTCTCACGAGCGTTCTGCCCAAATCGATCCCGATTTGGGCAGAATGCTCGTGAGAATTGGCCGGAAAACGCCCGGCGAACACACTTCGGGCACCACAGGGCCGCAGGGCCGCCCCCCCGGGGCCCTGTCCGGGATCGCGTGTCGTCGCGTTCCGGCACCGCCAGGAGGAGCTCCGGAAGGCGGGCCCCGGGGAGGCCGACGCCTCCCGCTCCTCAGCCTCCGGGGGTCCCCTCCCTGGCGCCGGCAGCTGGGGCCGGGCCAGCCCCGAAAGCCGGGCCCGGGCCCGGGCCTGCTTGCTCAGCCTTCCGTTGCCAGGGGCCTGAGCCTGGGGGCCTCCCCATGGGGAACCCTGAGTCCCGCGCCACGAGTCCCCCGACCGTCCCGGCGACAACGGCACCTTTCGCGGCTTCGTCCTAGCCGCGGAGTGAGAGACCAGTCCGTTTCCCCACAGAGGCCAGCCCCCTCCAGGGGCGCCCCGGCCGACCGCCACGGCAGAGGCGGACGCCCGGCCACGGCGCCTCCATCCACTCTGCTCGGGGAAAACTCCCCGGCGCCGCGGCTGTAGGCCGCGCCATATCGTCGCGGATCGTTTTCCGGGTGGCCGCGACATGCCCCGAACGAGAAAGGGCCCTGCTCCACGCGGAACTGGGCGCTGACCAAGGCTGCCCAACGCCGGCCAATTCTCACGAGCGTTCTGCCCAAATCGATCCCGATTTGGGCAGAACGCTCGTGAGAATTGGCCGGAAAACGCCCGGCGAACACACTTCGGGAACCACAGGGCCGCAGGGCCGCGACCCCCGGGGCCCTGTCCGGGATCGCGTGTGGTCGCGTTCCGGCACCGCCAGGAAGAGCTCCGGGAGGCGTGCCGCGGGGTGGCCGACGCCCCCGCTCCTCAGCCTCAGGGGGTCCCCTCCCTGGCGCCGGCAGCTGGGGCCGGGCCAGCCCCAAAACCCGGGCCCGGGCCCGGGCCTGCTTGCTCAGCCTTCCGTTGCCAGGGGCCTGAGCCTGGGGGCCTCCCCATGGGGAACCCTGAGTCCCGCGCCACGAGTCCCACGACCGTCCCGGCGACAACGGCACCTTTCGCGGCTTCATCCTAGCCGCGGAGTGAGAGACCAGTCCGTTTCCCCACAGAGGCCAGCCCCCTCCAGGGGCGCCCCGGCCGCCCGCCACGGCAGAGGCGGACGCCCGGCCACGGCGCCTCCATCCACACTGCTCGGGGAAAACTCCCCGGCGCCGCGGCTGCCGGCCGCGCCCCATCGTCGCGGCTCGTTTTCCGGGTGGCCGCGACATGCCCCGAGCGAGAAAGGGCCCTGCTCCACGCGGAACTGGGCGCTGACCAGGGCTGCCCAACGCAGGCCAATTCTCACGAGCGGTCTGCCCAAATCGATCCCGATTTGGGCAGAACGCTCGTGAGAATTGGCCGGAAAACGCCCGGCGAACACACTTCGGGCACCACAGGGCCGCAGGGTCGCGCCCCCCGGGGCCCTGTCCGGGATCGCGTGTGGTCGCGTTCCGGCACCGCCAGGAGGAGCTCCGGGAGGCGTGCCGCGGGGAGGCCGACGCCCCCGCTCCTCAGCCTCAGGGGGTCCCCTCCCTGGCGCCGGCAGCTGGGGCCGGGCCAGCCCCGAAAGCCGGGCCCGGGCCCGGGCCTGCTTGCTCAGCCTTCCGTTGCCAGGGGCCTGAGCCTGGGGGCCTCCCCATGGGGAACAATGAGTCCCGCGCCACGAGTCCCCCGACCGTCCCGGCGACAACGGCACCTTTCGCGGCTTCGTCTTAGCCGCGGAGTGAGAGACCAGTCCGTTTCCCCACAGAGGCCAGCCCCCTCCAGGGGCGCCCCGGCCGCCCGCCACGGCGGAGGCGGACGCCCGGCCACGGCACCTCCATCCACTCTGCTCGGGGAAAACTCCCCGGCGCCGCGGCTGCCGGCCGCGCCCCATCGTCGCGGCTCGTTTTCCAGGTGGCCGCGACATGCCCCGAGCGAGAAAGGGCCCTGCTCCACGCGGAACTGGGCGCTGACCAGGGCTGCCCAACGACGGCCAATTCTCACGAGCGTTCTGCCCAAATCGATCCCGATTTGGGCAGAACGCTCGGGAGAATTGGCCGGAAAACGCCCGGCGAAGACGCTTCGGGCACCACAGGGCCGCAGGGCGGCCCCCCCCGGGGCCCTGTCCGGGATCGCGTGTCGTCGCGTTCCGGCACCGCCAGGAGGAGCTCCGGGAGGCGTGCCGCGGGGAGGCCGACGCCTCCCGCTCCTCAGCCTCCGGGGGTCCCCTCCCTGGCTCCGGCAGCAGGTGCCGGGCCAGCCCCGAAAGCCGGGCCCGGGCCCGGGCCTGCTTGCTCAGCCTTCCGTTGCCAGGGGCCTGAGCCCGGGGGCCTCCCCATGGGGAACCCTGAGTCCCGCGCCACCAGTCCCCCCGACCGTCCCGGTGACGACGGCACCTTTCGCGGCTTCGTCCCAACGGTGGAGTGAGAGATCACTCCGTTCCGCCACAGAGGCCAGCCCCCTCCACGGGCGCCCCGGCCGCCCGCCACGGCGGAGGCGGACGCCCGGCCACGGCGCCTCCATCCACTCTGCTCGGGGAAAACTCCCCGGCGCCGGGGCCGCCGGCCGCGCCCCATCGTCGCGGCTCGTTTTCCGGGTGGCTGCGCCATGCCCCGAGCGAGAAAGGGCCCTTCTCCACGCGGCCCTGGGCGCTGACCAGAGCTGCCCAACATCGGCCAATTCTCACGAGCGTTCTGCCCAAATCGATCCCGATTTCGGCAGACCGCTCGTGAGAATTGGCCGGAAAACGCCCGGCGAACACACTTCGGGCACCAGAGGGCCGCAGGGCCGCCCCCCCGGGGCCCTGTCCGGGATCGCGTGTCGTCGCGTTCCGGCACCGCCAGGAGGAGCTCTGGGAGGCGGGCCCCGGGGAGGCCGACGCCTCCCGCTCCTCAGCCTCCGGGGGTCCCCTCCCTGGCGCCGGCCGCTGGGGCCGGGCCTGCCCCGAAAGCCGGGCCCGGGCCCGGGCCTGCTTGCTCAGCCTTCCGTTGCCAGGGGCCTGAGCCTGGGGGCCTCCGCATGGGGAACCCTGAGTCATGCGCCACCAGTCCCCCCGACCGTCCCGGTGACGACGGCACCTTTTGCGGCATCGTCCCAACGGTGGAGTGAGAGATCACTCCGTTCCCCCACAGAGGCCAGCCCCCTCCACGGGCGCCCCGGCCGCCCGCCACGGCGGAGGCGGACGCCCGGCCACGGCGCCTCCTTCCACTCTGCTCGGGGAAAACTCCCCGGCACCGGGGCCGCCGGCCGCGCCCCATCGTCGCGGCTCGTTTTCCGGGTGGCCGCGCCATGCCCCGATCGAGAAAGGGCCCTGCTCCCCGCGGCCCTGGGCGCTGACCAGGGCTGCCCAACGCCGGCCAATTCTCACGAGCGTTCTGCCCAAATCGATCCCGATTTGGGCAGATAGCTCGTGAGAATTGGCCGGAAAACGCCCGGCGAACACACTTCGGGCACCAGAGGGCCGCAGGGCCGCACCCCGGGGCCCTGTCCGGGATCGCGAGTCGTCGCGTTCCGGCACCGCCAGGAGGAGCTCCGGGAGGCGGGCCCCGGGGAGGCCGACGCCTCCCGCTCCTCAGCCTCCGGGGGTCCACTCCCTGGCGCCGGCCGCTGGGGCCGGGCCAGCCCCGAAAGCCGGGCCCGGGCCCGGGCCTGCTTGCTCAGCCTTCCGTTGCCAGGGGCCTGAGCCTGGGTGCCTCCGCATGGGGAACCCTGAGTCCCGCGCGACGAGTCCCCCCGACCGTCCCGGCAACGACGGCACCTTTCGCGGCTTCGTCCCAGCCGTGGAGTGAGAGATCATTCCGTTCCCCCACAGAGGCCAGCCCCCTCCACGGGCGCCCCGGCCGCCCGCCACGGCGGAGGCCGACGCCTGGCCACGGCGCCTCCATCCACTCTGCTCGGGGAAAACTCCCCGGCGCCGGGGCCGCTGGCGGCGCCCCATCGTCACGGCTCGGTTTCCGGGTGGCCGCGCCATGCCACGAGCGAGAAAGGGCCCTGTTCCACGCGGCCCTGGGCGCTGACCAGGGCTGCCCAACGCCGGCCAATTCTCACGAGCGTTCTGCCCAAATCGATCCCGATTTGGGCAGAACGCTCGTGAGAATTGGCCGGAAAACGCCCGGCGAACACACTTCGGGCACTAGAGGGCCGCAGGGCCGCACCCTGGGGCCCTGTCCGGGATCGCGAGTCGTCGCGTTCCGGCACCGCCAGGAGGAGCTCCGGGAGGCGGGCCCCGGGGAGGCCGACGCCTCCCGCTCCTCAGCCTCCGGGGGTCCACTCCCTGGCGCCGGCCGCTGGGGCCGGGCCAGCCCCGAAAGCCGGGCCCGGGCCCGGGCCTGCTTGCTCAGCCTTCCGTTGCCAGGGGCCTGAGCCTGGGTGCCTCCGCATGGGGAACCCTGAGTCCCGCGCGACGAGTCCCCCCGACCGTCCCGGCAACGACGGCACCTTTCGCGGCTTCGTCCCAGCCGTGGAGTGAGAGATCATTCCGTTCCCCCACAGAGGCCAGCCCCCTCCACGGGCGCCCCGGCCGCCCGCCACGGCGGAGGCCGACGCCTGGCCACGGCGCCTCCATCCACTCTGCTCGGGGAAAACTCCCCGGCGCCGGGGCCGCTGGCGGCGCCCCATCGTCACGGCTCGGTTTCCGGGTGGCCGCGCCATGCCACGAGCGAGAAAGGGCCCTGTTCCACGCGGCCCTGGGCGCTGACCAGGGCTGCCCAACGCCGGCCAATTCTCACGAGCGTTCTGCCCAAATCGATCCCGATTTGGGCAGAACGCTCGTGAGAATTGGCCGGAAAACGCCCGGCGAACACACTTCGGGCACTAGAGGGCCGCAGGGCCGCCCCCCCGGGGCCCTGTCCGGGATCGCGTGTCGTCGCGTTCCGGCACCGCCAGGAGGAGCTCCGGGAGGCGGGCCCCGGGGAGGCCGACGCCTCCCGCTCCTCAGCCTCCGGGGGTCCTCTCCCTGGCGCCGACCCCTGGGGCCGGGCCAGTCCCGAAAGCCGGGCCCGGGCCTGGGCCTGCTTGCTCAGCCTTCCGTTGCCAGGGGCCTGAGCCTGGGGGCCTCCGCATGGGGAACCCTGAGTCCCGCGCCACGAGTCCCCCCGACCGTCCCGGCGACGACGGCACCTTTCGCGGCTTCGTCCCAGCCGTGGAGTGAGAGATCACACCGTTCCCCCACAGAGGCCAGCCCCCTCCACGGGCGCCCCGGCCGCCCGCCACGGCGGAGGCGGACGCCCGGCCACGGCGCCTCCATCCACTCTGCTCGGGGAAAACTCCCCGGCGCCGGGGCCGCCGGCCGCGCCCCATCGTCGCGGCTCGTTTTCCGGGTGGCCGCGCCATGCCCCGAGCGAGAAAGGGCCCTGCTCCACGCGGCCCTGGGCGCTGACCAGGGCTGCCCAACGCCGGCCAATTCTCACGAGCGTTCTGCCCAAATCGGGATCGATTTGGGCAGAACGCTCGTGAGAATTGGCCGGAAAACGCCCGGCGAACACACTTCGGGCACCAGAGGGCCGCAGGGCCGCCCCCCCCGGGGCCCTGTCCGGGATCGCGTGTCGTCGCGTTCCGGCACCGCCAGGAGGAGCTCCGGGAGGCGGGCCCCGGGGAGGCCGACGCCTCCCGCTCCTCAGCCTCCGGGGGTCCCCTCCCTGGCGCCGGCCGCTGGGGCCGTGCCAGCCCCGAAAGCCGAGCCCGGGCCCGGGCCTTCTTGCTCAGCCTTCCGTTGCCAGGGGCCTGAGCCTGGGGGCCTCCGCATGGGGAACCCTGAGTCCCGCGCCACGAGTCACCCCGACCGTCCCGGCGACGACGGCACCTTTCGCGGCTTCGTCCCAGCCGTGGAGTGAGAGATCACTCCGTTCCCCCACAGAGGCCAGCCCCCTCCACGGGCGCCCCGGCCGCCCGCCACGGCGGAGGCGGACGCCCGGCCACGGCGCCTCCATCCACTCTGCTCGGGGAAAACTCCCCGGCGCCGGGGCCGCCGGCCGCGCCCCATCGTCGCGGCTCATTTTCCGGGTGGCCACGCCATGCCCCGAGCGAGAAAGGGCCCTGCTCCACGCGGCCCTGGGCGCTGACCAGGGCTGCCCAACGCCGGCCAATTCTCACGAGCGTTCTGCCCAAATCGATCCCGATTTGGGCAGAACGCTCGTGAGAATTGGCCGGAAAACGCCCGGCGAACACACTTCGGGCACCAGAGGGCCGCAGGGCCGCCCCCCCGGGGCCCTGTCCGGGATCGCGTGTCGTCGCGTTCCGGCACCGCCAGGAGGAGCTCCGGGAGGCGGGCCCCGGGGAGGCCGACGCCTCCCGCTCCTCAGCCTCCGGGGGTCCCCTCCCTGGCGCCGGCCGCTGGGGCCGGGCCAGCCCCAAAAGCCGGGCCCGGGCCCGGGCCTGCTTGCTCAGCCTTCCGTTGCCAGGGGCCTGAGCCTGGGGGCCTCCGCATGGGGAACCCTGAGTCCCGCGCCACGAGTCCCCCCGACCGTCCCGGCGACGACGGCACCTTTCGCGGCTTCGTCCCAGCCATGGAGTGAGAGATCACTCCGTTCCCCCACAGAGGCCAGCCCCCTCCACGGGCGCCCCGGCCGCCCGCCACGGCGGAGGCGGACGCCCGGCCACGGCGCCTCCATCCACTCTGCTCGGGGAAAACTCCCCGGCGCCGGGGCCGCCGGCCGCGCCCCATCGTCGCGGCTCGTTTTCCGGGTGGCCGCGCCATGCCCCGAGCGAGAAAGGGCCCTGTTCCACGCGGCCCTGGGCGCTGACCAGGGCTGCCCAACGCCGGCCAATTCTCACGAGCGTTCTGCCCAAATCGATCCCGATTTGGGCAGAACGCTCGTGAGAATTGGCCGGAAAACGCCCGGCGAACACACTTCGGGCACTAGAGGGCCGCAGGGCCGCCCCCCCGGGGCCCTGTCCGGGATCGCGTGTCGTCGCGTTCCGGCACCGCCAGGAGGAGCTCCGGGAGGCGGGCCCCGGGGAGGCCGACGCCTCCCGCTCCTCAGCCTCCGGGGGTCCTCTCCCTGGCGCCGACCCCTGGGGCCGGGCCAGTCCCGAAAGCCGGGCCCGGGCCTGGGCCTGCTTGCTCAGCCTTCCGTTGCCAGGGGCCTGAGCCTGGGGGCCTCCGCATGGGGAACCCTGAGTCCCGCGCCACGAGTCCCCCCGACCGTCCCGGCGACGATGGCACCTTTCGCGGCTTCGTCCCAGCCGTGGAGTGAGAGATCACACCGTTCCCCCACAGAGGCCAGCCCCCTCCACGGGCGCCCCGGCCGCCCGCCACGGCGGAGGCCGACGCCTGGCCACGGCGCCTCCATCCACTCTGCTCGGGGAAAACTCCCCGGCGCCGGGGCCGCTGGCGGCGCCCCATCGTCACGGCTCGGTTTCCGGGTGGCCGCGCCATGCCACGAGCGAGAAAGGGCCCTGTTCCACGCGGCCCTGGGCGCTGACCAGGGCTGCCCAACGCCGGCCAATTCTCACGAGCGTTCTGCCCAAATCGATCCCGATTTGGGCAGAACGCTCGTGAGAATTGGCCGGAAAACGCCCGGCGAACACACTTCGGGCACTAGAGGGCCGCAGGGCCGCCCCCCCGGGGCCCTGTCCGGGATCGCGTGTCGTCGCGTTCCGGCACCGCCAGGAGGAGCTCCGGGAGGCGGGCCCCGGGGAGGCCGACGCCTCCCGCTCCTCAGCCTCCGGGGGTCCTCTCCCTGGCGCCGACCCCTGGGGCCGGGCCAGTCCCGAAAGCCGGGCCCGGGCCTGGGCCTGCTTGCTCAGCCTTCCGTTGCCAGGGGCCTGAGCCTGGGGGCCTCCGCATGGGGAACCCTGAGTCCCGCGCCACGAGTCCCCCCGACCGTCCCGGCGACGACGGCACCTTTCGAGGCTTCGTCCCAGCCGTGGAGTGAGAGATCACACCGTTCCCCCACAGAGGCCAGCCCCCTCCACGGGCGCCCCGGCCGCCCGCCACGGCGGAGGCGGACGCCCGGCCACGGCGCCTCCATCCACTCTGCTCGGGGAAAACTCCCCGGCGCCGGGGCCGCCGGCCGCGCCCCATCGTCGCGGCTCGTTTTCCGGGTGGCCGCGCCATGCCCCGAGCGAGAAAGGGCCCTGCTCCACGCGGCCCTGGGCGCTGACCAGGGCTGCCCAACGCCGGCCAATTCTCACGAGCGTTCTGCCCAAATCGGGATCGATTTGGGCAGAACGCTCGTGAGAATTGGCCGGAAAACGCCCGGCGAACACACTTCGGGCACCAGAGGGCCGCAGGGCCGCCCCCCCGGGGCCCTGTCCGGGATCGCGTGTCGTCGCGTTCCGGCACCGCCAGGAGGAGCTCCGGGAGGCGGGCCCCGGGGAGGCAGACGCCTCCCGCTCCTCAGCCTCCGGGGGTCCCCTCCCTGGCGCCGGCCGCTGGGGCCGGGCCAGCCCCAAAAGCCGGGCCCGGGCCCGGGCCTGCTTGCTCAGCCTTCCGTTGCCAGGGGCCTGAGCCTGGGGGCCTCCGCATGGGGAACCCTGAGTCCCGCGCCACGAGTCCCCCCGACCGTCCCGGCGACGACGGCACCTTTCGCGGCTTCGTCCCAGCCATGGAGTGAGAGATCACTCCGTTCCCCCACAGAGGCCAGCCCCCTCCACGGGCGCCCCGGCCGCCCGCCACGGCGGAGGCGGACGCCCGGCCACGGCGCCTCCATCCACTCTGCTCGGGGAAAACTCCCCGGCGCCGGGGCCGCCGGCCGCGCCCCATCGTCGCGGCTCGTTTTCCGGGTGGCCGCGCCATGCCCCGAGCGAGAAAGGGCCCTGCTCCACGCGGCCCTGGGCGCTGACCAGGGCTGCCCAACGCCGGCCAATTCTCACGAGCGTTCTGCCCAAATCGATCCCGATTTGGGCAGATAGCTCGTGAGAATTGGCCGGAAAACGACCGGCGAACACACTTCGGGCACCAGAGGGCCGCAGGGCCGCACCCCGGGGCCCTGTCCGGGATCGCGAGTCGTCGCGTTCCGGCACCGCCAGGAGGAGCTCCGGGAGGCGGGCCCCGGGGAGGCCGACGCCTCCCGCTCCTCAGCCTCCGGGGGTCCACTCCCTGGCGCCGGCCGCTGGGGCCGGGCCAGCCCCGAAAGCCGGGCCCGGGCCCGGGCCTGCTTGCTCAGCCTTCCGTTGCCAGGGGCCTGAGCCTGGGTGCCTCCGCATGGGGAACCCTGAGTCCCGCGCGACGAGTCCCCCCGACCGTCCCGTCAACGACGGCACCTTTCGCGGCTTCGTCCCAGCCGTGGAGTGAGAGATCATTCCGTTCCCCCACAGAGGCCAGCCCCCTCCACGGGCGCCCCGGCCGCCCGCCACGGCGGAGGCCGACGCCTGGCCACGGCGCCTCCATCCACTCTGCTCGGGGAAAACTCCCCGGCGCCGGGGCCGCTGGCGGCGCCCCATCGTCACGGCTCGGTTTCCGGGTGGCCGCGCCATGCCACGAGCGAGAAAGGGCCCTGTTCCACGCGGCCCTGGGCGCTGACCAGGGCTGCCCAACGCCGGCCAATTCTCACGAGCGTTCTGCCCAAATCGATCCCGATTTGGGCAGAACGCTCGTGAGAATTGGCCGGAAAACGCCCGGCGAACACACTTCGGGCACTAGAGGGCCGCAGGGCCGCCCCCCCGGGGCCCTGTCCGGGATCGCGTGTCGTCGCGTTCCGGCACCGCCAGGAGGAGCTCCGGGAGGCGGGCCCCGGGGAGGCCGACGCCTCCCGCTCCTCAGCCTCCGGGGGTCCCCTCCCTGGCGCCGGCCGCTGGGGCCGGGCCAGCCCCGAAAGCCGGGCCCGGGCCCGGGCCTGCTTGCTCAGCCTTCCGTTGCCAGGGGCCTGAGCCTGGGGGCCTCCGCATGGGGAACCCTGAGTCCCGCGCCACGAGTCCCCCCGACCGTCCCGGCGACGACGGCACCTTTCGCGGCTTCGTCCCAGCCGTGGAGTGAGAGATCACTCCGTTCCCCCACAGAGGCCAGCCCCCTCCACGGGCGCCCCGGCCGCCCGCCACGGCGGAGGCCGACGCCTGGCCACGGCGCCTCCATCCACTCTGCTCGGGGAAAACTCCCCGGCGCCGGGGCCGCTGGCGGCGCCCCATCGTCACGGCTCGGTTTCCGGGTGGCCGCGCCATGCCACGAGCGAGAAAGGGCCCTGTTCCACGCGGCCCTGGGCGCTGACCAGGGCTGCCCAACGCCGGCCAATTCTCACGAGCGTTCTGCCCAAATCGATCCCGATTTGGGCAGAACGCTCGTGAGAATTGGCCGGAAAACGCCCGGCGAACACACTTCGGGCACTAGAGGGCCGCAGGGCCGCCCCCCCGGGGCCCTGTCCGGGATCGCGTGTCGTCGCGTTCCGGCACCGCCAGGAGGAGCTCCGGGAGGCGGGCCCCGGGGAGGCCGACGCCTCCCGCTCCTCAGCCTCCGGGGGTCCTCTCCCTGGCGCCGACCCCTGGGGCCGGGCCAGTCCCGAAAGCCGGGCCCGGGCCTGGGCCTGCTTGCTCAGCCTTCCGTTGCCAGGGGCCTGAGCCTGGGGGCCTCCGCATGGGGAACCCTGAGTCCCGCGCCACGAGTCCCCCCGACCGTCCCGGCGACGATGGCACCTTTCGCGGCTTCGTCCCAGCCGTGGAGTGAGAGATCACACCGTTCCCCCACAGAGGCCAGCCCCCTCCACGGGCGCCCCGGCCGCCCGCCACGGCGGAGGCCGACGCCTGGCCACGGCGCCTCCATCCACTCTGCTCGGGGAAAACTCCCCGGCGCCGGGGCCGCTGGCGGCGCCCCATCGTCACGGCTCGGTTTCCGGGTGGCCGCGCCATGCCACGAGCGAGAAAGGGCCCTGTTCCACGCGGCCCTGGGCGCTGACCAGGGCTGCCCAACGCCGGCCAATTCTCACGAGCGTTCTGCCCAAATCGATCCCGATTTGGGCAGAACGCTCATGAGAATTGGCCGGAAAACGCCCGGCGAACACACTTCGGGCACTAGAGGGCCGCAGGGCCGCCCCCCCGGGGCCCTGTCCGGGATCGCGTGTCGTCGCGTTCCGGCACCGCCAGGAGGAGCTCCGGGAGGCGGGCCCCGGGGAGGCCGACGCCTCCCGCTCCTCAGCCTCCGGGGGTCCTCTCCCTGGCGCCGACCCCTGGGGCCGGGCCAGTCCCGAAAGCCGGGCCCGGGCCTGGGCCTGCTTGCTCAGCCTTCCGTTGCCAGGGGCCTGAGCCTGGGGGCCTCCGCATGGGGAACCCTGAGTCCCGCGCCACGAGTCCCCCCGACCGTCCCGGCGACGACGGCACCTTTCGCGGCTTCGTCCCAGCCGTGGAGTGAGAGATCACACCGTTCCCCCACAGAGGCCAGCCCCCTCCACGGGCGCCCCGGCCGCCCGCCACGGCGGAGGCGGACGCCCGGCCACGGCGCCTCCATCCACTCTGCTCGGGGAAAACTCCCCGGCGCCGGGGCCGCCGGCCGCGCCCCATCGTCGCGGCTCGTTTTCCGGGTGGCCGCGCCATGCCCCGAGCGAGAAAGGGCCCTGCTCCACGCGGCCCTGGGCGCTGACCAGGGCTGCCCAACGCCGGCCAATTCTCACGAGCGTTTTGCCCAAATCGGGATCGATTTGGGCAGAACGCTCGTGAGAATTGGCCGGAAAACGCCCGGCGAACACACTTCGGGCACCAGAGGGCCGCAGGGCCGCCCCCCCGGGGCCCTGTCCGGGATCGCGTGTCGTCGCGTTCCGGCACCGCCAGGAGGAGCTCCGGGAGGCGGGCCCCGGGGAGGCAGACGCCTCCCGCTCCTCAGCCTCCGGGGGTCCCCTCCCTGGCGCCGGCCGCTGGGGCCGGGCCAGCCCCAAAAGCCGGGACCGGGCCCGGGCCTGCTTGCTCAGCCTTCCGTTGCCAGGGGCCTGAGCCTGGGGGCCTCCGCATGGGGAACCCTGAGTCCCGCGCCACGAGTCCCCCCGACCGTCCCGGCGACGACGGCACCTTTCGCGGCTTCGTCCCAGCCATGGAGTGAGAGATCACTCCGTTCCCCCACAGAGGCCAGCCCCCTCCACGGGCGCCCCGGCCGCCCGCCACGGCGGAGGCGGACGCCCGGCCACGGCGCCTCCATCCACTCTGCTCGGGGAAAACTCCCCGGCGCCACGGCGGCCGGCCGCGCCCCATCGTCGCGGCTCGTTTTCCGGGTGGCCGCGCCATGCCCCGAGCGAGAAAGGGCCCTGCTCCACGCGGCCCTGGGCGCTGACCAGGGCTGCCCAACGCCGGCCAATTCTCACGAGCGTTCTGCCAAAATCGATCCCGAATTGGGCAGAACGCTCGTGAGAATTGGCCGGAAAACGCCCGGCGAACACACTTCGGGCACCAGAGGGCCGCAGGGCCGCCCCCCCGGGGCCCTGTCCGGGATCGCGTGTCGTCGCGTTCCGGCACCGCCAGGAGGAGCTCCGGGAGGCGGGCCCCGGGGAGGCCGACGCCTCCCGCTCCTCAGCCTCCGGGGGTCCACTCCCTGGCGCCGGCCGCTGGGGCCGGACCAGCCCCGAAACCGGGCCCGGCCCGGGCCTGCTTGCTCAGCCTTCCGTTGCCAGGGTCCTGAGCCTGGGGGCCTCCCCATGGGGAACCCTGAGTCCCGCGCGACGAGTCCCCCCGACCGTCCCGGCGACGACGGCACCTTTCACGGCTTCGTCCCAGCCGTGGATTGAGAGATCACTCCGTTCCCCCACAGAAGCCAGCCCCCTCCACGGGCGCCCCGGCCGCCCGCCACGGCGGAGGCAGACGCCTGGCCACGGCGCCTCCATCCACTCTGCTCGGGGAAAACTCCCCGGCGCCGGGGCCGCTGGCCGCGCCCCATCGTCGCGGCTCTTTTTCCGGGTAGCCGCGCCATGCCCCGAGCGAGAAAGGCCCCTGTTCCACGCGGCCCTGGGCGCTGACCAGGGCTGCCCAACGCCGGCCAATTCTCACGAGCGTTCTGCCCAAATCGATCCCGATTTGGGCAGAACGCTCGTGAGAATTGGCCGGAAAACGCCCGGCGAACACACTTCGGGCACCAGAGGGCCGCAGGGCCGCCCCCCCGGGGCCCTCTCCGGGATCGCGTTTCGTCGCGTTCCGGCACCGCCAGGAGGAGCTCCGGGAGGCGGGCCCCGGGGAGGCCGACGCCTCCCGCTCCTCAGCCTCCGGGGGTCCCCTCCCTGGCGCCGGCCGCTGGGGCCGGGCCAGCCCCGAAATCCGGGCCCGGGCCTAGGCCTGCTTGCTCAGCCTTCCGTTGCCAGGGGCCTGAGCCTGGGGGCCTCCGCATGGGGAACCCTGAGTCCCGCGCCACGAGTCCCCCCGACCGTCCCGGCGACGACGGCACCTTTCGCGGCTTCGTCCCAGCCGTGGAGTGAGAGATCACTCCGTTCCCCCACAGAGGCCAGCCCCCTCCACGGGCGCCCCGGCCGCCCGCCACGGCAGAGGCGGACGCCCGGTCACGGCGCCTCCATCCACTCTGCTCGGGGAAAACTCCCCGGCGCCGGGGCCGCCGGCCGCGCCCCATCGTCGCGGCTCGTTTTCCGGGTGGCCGCGCCATGCCCCGAGCGAGAAAGGGCCCTGCTCCACGCGGCCCTGGGCGCTGACCAGGGCTGCCCAACGCCGGCCAATTCTCACGAGCGTTCTGCCCAAATCGGGATCGATTTGGGCAGAACGCTCGTGAGAATTGGCCGGAAAACGCCCGGCGAACACACTTCGGGCACCAGAGGGCCGCAGGGCCGCCCCCCCGGGGCCCTGTCCGGGATCGCGTGTCGTCGCGTTCCGGCACCGCCAGGAGGAGCTCCGGGAGGCGGGCCCCGGGGAGGCCGACGCCTCCCGCTCCTCAGCCTCCGGGGGTCCCCTCCCTGGCGCCGGCCGCTGGGGCCGGGCCAGTCCCGAAAGCCGGGCCCGGGCCCGGGCCTGGTTGCTCAGCCTTCCGTTGCCAGGGGCCTGAGCCTGGGGGCCTCCGCATGGGGAACACTGAGTCCCGCGCCACCAGTCCCCCCGACCGTCCCGGTGACGACGGCACCTTTCGCGGCTTCGTCCCAACGGTGGAGTGAGAGATCACTCCGTTCCCCCACAGAGGCCAGCCCCCTCCACGGGCGCCCCGGCCGCCCGCCACGGCGGAGGCGTACGCCCGGCCACGGCGCCTCCATCCACTCTGCTCGGGGAAAACTCCCCGGCGCCGGGGCCGCCGGCCGCGCCCCATCGTCGCGGCTCGTTTTCCGGGTGGCTGCGCCATGCCCCGAGCGAGAAAGGGCCCTGCTCCACGCGGCCCTGGGCGCTGACCAGGGCTGCCCAACGCCGGCCAATTCTCACGAGCGTTCTGCCCAAATCGATCCCGATTTGGGCAGAACGCTCGTGAGAATTGGCCGGAAAACGCCCGGCGAACACACTTCGGGCACCAGAGGGCCGTAGGGCCGCCCCCCCGGGGCCCTGTCCGGGATCGCGTGTCGTCGCGTTCCTGCACCGCCAGGAGGAGCTCCGGGAGGCGGGCCCCGGGGAGGCCGACGCCTCCCGCTCCTCAGCCTCTGGGGGTCCACTCCCTGGCGCCGGCCGCTGGGGCCGGGCCAGCCCCGAAAGCCGGGCCCGGGCCCGGGCCTGCTTGCTCAGCCTTCCGTTTCCAGGGGCCTGAGCCTGGGGGCCTCCGCATGGGGAACCCTGAGTCCCGCGCCACGAGTCCCCCCGACCGTCCCGGCGACGACGGCACCTTTCGCGGCTTCGTCCCAGCCGTGGAGTGAGAGATCACACCGTTCCCCCACAGAGGCCAGCCCCCTCCACGGGCGCCCCGGCCGCCCGCCACGGCGGAGGCGGACGCCCGGCCACGGCGCCTCCATCCACTCTGCTCGGGGAAAACTCCCCGGCGCCGGGGCCGCCGGCCTCGCTCCATCGTCGCGGCTCGTTTTCCGGGTGGCCGCGCCATGCCCCGAGCGAGAAAGGGCCCTGCTCCACGCGGCCCTGGGCGCTGACCAGGGCTGCCAAACGCCGGCCAATTCTCACGAGCGTTCAGCCCAAATCGATCCCGATTTGGGCAGAACGCTCGTGAGAATTGGCCGGAAAACGCCCGGCGAACACACTTCGGGCACCAGAGGGCCGCAGGGCCGCCCCCCCGGGGCCCTGTCCGGGATCGCGTGTCGTCGCGTTCCGGCACCGCCAGGAGGAGCTCCGGGAGGCGGGTCCCGGGGAGACCGACGCCTCCCGCTCCTCAGCCTCCGGGGGTCCCCTCCCTGGCGCCGGCAGCTGGGGCCGGGCCAGCCCGGAAAGCCGGGCCCGAGCCCGGGCCTGCTTGCTCAGCCTTCCGTTGCCAGGGCCCTGAGCCTGGGGGCTTCCCCATGGGGAACCATGAGTCCCGCGCCACGAGTCCCCTGACCGTCCCGGCGACAACGGCACCTTTCCCGGCTTCGTCCTAGCCGCGGAGTGAGAGATCAATCCCTTTCCCCACAGAGGCCAGCCGCCTCCAGGGGCGCCCCGGCCGCCCGCCACGGCGGAGGCAACGCCCGGCCACGGCGCCTCCATCCACTCTGCTCGGGGAAAACTCCCCGGCGCCGGGGCCGCCGGCCGCGCCCCATCGTCGAGGCCCGTTTTCCGGGTGGCCGCGCCATGCCCCGAGCGAGAAAGGGCCCTGCTCCACGCGGTCCTGGGCGCTGACCAGGGCTGCCCAACGCCGGCCAATTCTCACGAGCGTTCTGCCCAAATCGATCCCGATTTGGGCAGAACGCTCGTGAGAATTGGCCGGAAAACGCCCGGCGAACACGCTTCCGGCACCACAGGGCCGCAGGGCCGCCCCCCCCCCGGGGCCCTGTCCGGGATCGCGTTTCGTCGCGTTCCGGCACCTCCAGGAGGAGCTCCGTGAGTCTGGCGTGGGCAAATCGTCGCCTCCCGCTCCTCAGACTCTGGTGTTCCCCTCCTTGGCGCAGGCAGCTGGAGCCGGGCCAGCCCCGAAAGCCGGGCCCGGTCCAGGCCTGCTTGCTCACCCTTCCGTTGCCAGGGGCCGGAGCCTGCGGGCCTCCCCATGGGGAAACCTGAGTCCCGCGCCACGAGTCCTCGACCGTCCTGGCGCCATCGGCCCGTTTCGTGGCTGCGACACAGCTGTGGAGCGACAGATCCATTTGTTCCCCCAGAGAGGCCAAGCCCTTCCCGGGCGCCCGGCCTCCCTCCAAGGCGGAGACGAATGCCCGACCACAGCCCCTCCATCAACTCTGCTCGGAGCAAGCTCCCCGGCGCTGAGGCCCCCGGCCGGGCCCCGTCGTCTCGGCGCGTTTTCGGGTGGCTGCGACACACCCCGAGTGAGAAAGTGTCCTGGGCCACGCGGAACAAGGCGGTCCCCATGGTTATCCAACGCCAGCCAATTTTCATGAGCGCTCTGCCCACATCGATCCCGATTAGATATGGACCCTCAACTCTATTGTGATATAATCATCGAGAATTCAGGAAAAAATATTCAATGTAACAAAAGACATTCTCCTCAATCAATGGTGCTGGGAAAACTGGACAGCGATATGTAGAAGAATGAAACTCGACCATTCTCTTACACCATACACAATGATAAACTCGAACTCGATAAAGGAGCTCAACGTGAGACAGGATTCTCTCAGAATCCTAGAGGAGTACATAGGCAGTAACCTCTTCGATATCAGCCACAGCAACTTCTTTCAAGATATGTCTCCAAAGGCCAAGGAAACAAAAGCGAAAATGAACTTTTGGCACTTCATCAAGATCAAAAGCTTCTGCACAGCAAAGGGAACAGTCCACCAATCAAAAGGCAACCCACGGAATGGGAGAAGATATTTGTAAATGACAGTTCAGACAAAAGGTTGAGATCCAGGATCTAGAAAGAACTTCTCAAACTCAACACACACAAAACAGATAATCATATCCAAAAATGGGCAGAAGATATGAGCAGACACTCCTCCAACGAAGACATACAAATGGCTATCAGACACATGACAAAATGTTCATCATCACTAGCCATCAGGGAGATTCAAATGAAAACGACATTGAGATACCACCTGACACCAGTTAGAAAGGCCACAATTAGCAAGACAGGAAACAACGTGTGTTGGAGAGGATGTGGAGAAAGGGGAACCCTCTTACACTGTTGGTGGGAATGCAAGTTGGTGCAGCCACTTTGGAGAACAGTGTGGAGATTCCTCCAGAAATTAAAAAGAGAGCTTCCCTATGACCCTGCAATTGCATTGCTGGGTATTTACCCCAAAGATACAGATGTAGTGACAAGAAGGGCCATCTGTACCCCAATGTTTATAGCAGCAAAGGCCTCGGTCGCCAAACTGTGGAAAGAACCAAGATGCCCTTCAATGGACGAATGGATAAGGAAGATGTGGTCCATATACAAGATGGAGTATTATGCCTCCATCAGAAAGGATGAATACCAACTTTTGTAGCAATATGGACGGGAGTGGAAGAGATTATGCTGAGTGAAATAAGTCAAGCAGAGAGAGTCAATTATCATATGGTTTCACTTATTTGTGGAGCATAACAAAGAACAAGGAGGACATGGGGAGATGGCGAGGAGAAGGAAGTTGTGGGAAATGGGAAGGGGAGGTGAACCATGAGAGACTACGGACTCTGAAAAAGAACCTGAGGGTCTTGAATGGGTGGGGAGTGGGAGGTTGGGAGAACAAGGTGATGGGTATTAGGGAGGGCACGTGTTGCATGGAGCACTGGGTGTGGTGCAAAAATAAGGAATACTGTTACGCTGAAAACAAATAATATAGATAGATAGATAGATATTGAAAGTGAAAAAAAAAAAAAAGGAATGTGCTGAACCTACAGAGCAGAAGAAACCAGAATGCCTCCCTGATGCTACCCCCAATACCGGCGCCCCTGAGGAGCAGGAATGAGGAGTCTCACGGTCCTGCAGACTCACGTCCTCAACTCAGGCATCGGGATTGGTCATCACTGTGCCGGCAGATCCGGGCCGCCATGCCCCTGTGACCTAAACCTAACCCGCGGTTGGGTGTTCAGGCTTCAGTCCCCAGAGGACTGGCTCCCTAGCCCTCCAGACTGGGGACCCCATATTCCCAACCTAGGACTCTGGCTGCCACCCATGATGAAACTTGACCACATGAACCTTTGCAGAACGCTCCTTGCCGGAGAAACCTCCATGACCCCTAAAGCCAACCACATCTTCTGAGCACCCCCACACCACAATTCCTTAGCCTTACGGGCCGCCAGAACAATGCCCTCAGCCCAGCCCTCCAGAGAGCCTGAGTCCGTGCTGGCACATCAGGCCTGCCATTCTCCCAGGACCAAACCCTAAGCCTAGGTTGGGTGTTCAGGTTCTAGAACCCTGACACCCAATTCCACCCATGGGTGGGAGCATCAAACTGATGGCATGACTCAGCTTCTCAACCAGCAGGAGATTCCATTTGGTGCTCTCCAACACCCTCAGAGCCCTAGGAACCGGCCAAGCTGCCCTGAGGCCATTCCCGCCATCTTTGCACCTCCAGGCCAAAAACCCAGGGCCTGAGAAGCCTCCGGAGCCCTGCCCTCAACTCAGCCCTTCAGGGAGCCAATATCTGTGCTGGCAGATCCCACATGCCTTCTCCCTAAGACATAACCTTAACGCTAAGCCTAACCTTAATACTAACTCTAGCCCAGGTTGTGTGTTCAGGCATCCCTCCTCCATAGCCTGGTCCCCCAAACGGCCAGATGGGGGACCCCTGAGCTTCACCCCATAATTGCGCCTGATCCCAGGAGGAAACCCTGCCCTTTAGAAATGTGTTGAACCCGCAGAGCGGGAGAAACCTGCATGCCTCCCAGAGGCCACTGCCACTTCTGGCACACCCAAGGACCAGGAACCAGGACTCTCACAGTGCTACAGACTCACACCCTCAACTCAGGCATTGGGAAGCATCACCACAGCGCCATCAGATCGGGGCTGCCATGCCCTTACAACCCTACCCTAACCCTAGGTTGGGTGTCAGGCTTCTGTCCCCTGAGGACTGGACCCCTAGCCCTCCAGACTGGGGACCCTGTATTCCCAATGCAGGACTCTGGCTGCCACCCACGATGAAACTGGACCATATGATCCTGTGCAGTATGCTCCTGGCCACAGAATCCTCCATGCCCCCTAAAGCCAGCCACGCCTTCCAAGAAATGCCACACCACAAACCCAGAGCCTGACAGGCCACCAGAGCAATGCCCTCAACTCAGCCCTCCGGAGAACCTGAGCCGCACTGGCAGGCCTGCCATTCTCCCAGGACGAAACCCTAACACTAGGGTGGGTGTTCAGGCATTGGACCCAGAGGCCTGACACCCAATTCCTCCCATGGGTTGAGCATCAGACTATCGGCAGGACTCAGTTCTCAGCCAGGAGGAGACCTTTTCATTTGGTGTTCTCTCACACCCTCAGAGCAGTAGCAAACAGCCATTCTCCCTTGAGGCCATTCCCACCAGCTTTGCTCCTCCAGGCCAAGAACCCAGGGCCTGAGGAGCCTCCTGAGTCCTGCCCTCAACTCAGCCCTTGGGTGAGCCCGTATCTGTGCTAGCAGATCCGACATGCCCTGTCCCTAAGCCTAACACTAACCATAATACTAAACCTAGCCCAGGTTGTGTGTTCAGGCGTCCATACTCTGACTCCTGGTCCCCAAGGCCCCAGATGGGGGACCCGTGAGCGATACCCCATCATTGAACCTGATACCAGGTTACCAGATACCATGCTGTTTAGAATTGTGCTGAACCCACAGAGCGGGATAAATTTGAATGTCTCCCTGAGGCCACCCCACTTCCAGCGCCCCCAAGGACCAAGAACCAGGAGTCTCATGGTCCTGCAGACACACACTCTGAACTCAAGCATTGGGATGGGCCACCACAGCGCCAGCAGATTGGGGCTGCAGTGCCCCTACAACCTAACCCTCACAGCAGGACTCACCCTCTCAGCCAGAAGGTGACCTTTCATTTCGTGCTATCTAATGCCCTGAGAATTGTAGAAACTGGCATGCTCCCCTGAGGCGATTTCCAACATCTTTGCCCGTACAGCCCAAAACCCCAGTGCCCGAGGAGCCTCCTGAGTCCCACCCTCAACTCAGCCCTTGGGCGAGCTGATATCTGTGCTTGCATATCCGACATGCCTTGTCCCTAAGACATAACCTTAACCCTAATCCTAATACTAACCCTAGCCCAGGTTCGTGCTCAGGCATCATCCTCCCACAACTGGTCCTCAAAACCCCAGATAGGGGACCCCTGAGTTGCACCCCATAATTGCACATGATCCCAGCATGAACCGTGCCGTTTAGAAATGGGCTGAAGCCACAGAGCAGGAGAAGCCTGCAAGTCTCCCTGAGGCCAAAGCACTTCTGGACCCTCCCAAGGACCGGGAACCAGAGTCTCAAAGTCCTGCAGACATAGCCTCAACTCAGGCATCAGGATGGGTCACCACAGCACCGGCAGATCGGGGTTACCATGCCCCAAAGACTTAACCATAATGCTAGGATGGGTGTTTATGCTTCGATCCACAGAGGCCTGGCTCCCTAGCCGTCCAGACTGGGGACCCTGTATTTGCAATGCTGGACTCCGGCTGCCACCCACAAGGAAAATGGCCCACATGGCCCTGTGCAGTACGCTCCTGGCCGGAGAAACCTCCATGCCCCCTAAAGACACCCACACCTTCCGAGGACCCACACACCACCGCCCAGTGCCTGATGGGCCACCAGAGCAATACCCTCAACTCATCCCTCCGGAGAGCCTGAGTCCGCACTGGCACCTCAGGCCTGCCATGCTCCCAGGACCAAACCCTAATACCCTAGCTCAGGTGGTCAGGCTCTGGACCCCAGAGGCCTGATACCCAATTCCATCCCAGTGGATAGGATCATCAGACTGATGGCAGGACTCAGCCTCTCAGCCAGGAGAATAAATGAAATAAACCATTTCATTTAGTGCTATCTAACACTCTCAGAGACCTAGAAACCAGCATGCTCCCCTGAGCCCATTCCCACAATCTTTACCTTCTAGGAAAAAAACCCAGGGCCTAAGGAGCCTCCTGAGTCCCGCCTTCAACTCAGCCCTTGGGTGAGCCCATATAAGTGTTACCAGATCCAACATGCCTTGTCCCTAAGACATAACACTAACCCTAATCTTTTTATTTTTTTTTAAGATTTTATTCATTTCTTTGACAGAGACAGATCAGAAGAAGGCACAGAGAGGACGAAGCATGCTCCCCGCTGAGCAGAGAGCCTGATGTGGGGCTCCATCCCAGGACCCTGAGATCATGACCTGAGCGGAAGGCAGAGGCTTTAACCAACTGAGCCACCCAGGCGCCCCACCTTAACACTAATCTTAACACTAACCCTAACCACAAAACCTAACCCTAACCTCTAAACCTAACATAACAACCTCGGAGCAGTAGAAACCATCATGCTCCCCAGAGGCGATTCCCACCTTCTTTACCCCTCCAGTCCAAAAATCCAGGGCCTGAGGAGACTCCTGAGTCCCGCCCTCCACACAGCCCTTGGGTGAGTCCATATCTGTGTTGGCAGATCTGACATGCCTTGTCCCTAAGACATACGCCTAACCCTAAGCCTAACCCTAAACCTTACCTCTAACCCTATCCCCTAACTCCTAACCCTAACCCTAAACCCTAACAACTAACCCTAACACTCTCCGAACCTCTATCCCTAACCCTAACCCTCCAGACTGGGGATTCCAAAGTCACAACACAGGACTCTGCCTGCCCTCCAGAAAGAAAGGTGTATGAGCACCTAAACACACCCGCCATTGGAAATGCCCCAGACATAATGCCAGATTCTGCCACAACGCCAGAGGCATGTCATCCACTCAGCCCTGAGGGAGCCCACCTCAACACAGCATATCAGCAGCATATCAGAACTGCCATGCCCCTAGGCCTTAACCCTAACCCTAGGTTGGGTGTACAGTCTTCCGTACCCAGAGGCCTAGCCCCCAAACCCGCCAGATTGTGGATGCATGAGACACTCTGGCAGTCTGGAGGCTGCCTATGCTGTTACAGTGCCATTTGGAGCTACTTAGACCTCAGAGCAAAAGATAACTTCATGCCCCCCAAGGCAAGCCCCAGCATCTGAGCCCCTCCTGAACACAAACCCAGATTCACACGAGCCACCTATCACCGACCCTCAACTCAGGCCACCGGGGAGTCCGCCTCAGCACTGGCAGATTGGGCCTGTCGCACCCCAAGACCTCACCCTTAGTTTGAGTTTCCAGGCTTCCATCCCAAGATGCCTAGCCTCCAGGCCCCCTGGATTAAGGACCCCTGAGTGACATTGCAGCACTCCAACAGCCACGCAGGATGAAACCTTGCAGTTTGGAGCTGCTGAATACTCAGAGGGTGAGAAACCTTCAAGCCCCCGTAAAGCTATCCGCACAATTTGCGGCACCCCAGGCCAGAAAGCTGTTTTCTATGAAGCTACCGGACACATGCCCTCAACTCAGCCCTGAGGGGAGCCCATCTCTGCGCCGGCAGATTGGGCCTGCCATGACCCTAGTCCCTAACCCTAACCCTAGGTGGGGTATACAGCCTTCCGTGCCCAGAGGTCTGTACCCCAAGCCCATCAGACTGGGGATGACTGAGACTCCCGCCAGCACTCCTCCAGCCTCCTACGGCAAAATGGTGCCATTTGGAACTGTGCAGGAACCTCAGAGCAGGAGAAAGCTGCATGGCCCCCAAGAACACCACTAGCTTCTTTGCCCCCACAAACACAAACACAGACCTCAAGTCCTGCCTGATTCCCACCCTCCATTCGGCCTATCCAGGAGACCACCTCAATTGCAGCAGATCGGGCCTGCCATGTCCCTAAGCCCTAACCCTAACCCTTGTTTGGATTTTCAGGCTTCCATCCCAAGAGGCCTGGCCCCCACGCCCCCCAGATTAAGGACTTCTGAGCAACACCACAGGACACAGCCTGTCACACAAGTGGAAACCTTGTGGTTTGGAGCTGCAATGAACCCTCAGATGGGGAGAAACTTTCATGCCACCCTAAAGCTACCCCAATAATCAACAGCCACTCTGGCCATAGAGCTGGATTCCATCCCGCCACCAAATGCATACCCTCAACTCAGCCCATACGGGATCCCGCCTCAGCACTGGCAGATCGGGCCTGCCATTGCCCCTAGGCCCTGACCCTAACACAAGTTTGGGTGTTCAGTCTTCCATGCTGAGGGTCCAGGCAACAAAATCCCCTGGATTAAGGAATCTTGACATACACCTCAGGACTCCGCTTGCCACACAGTAGGAACCTGTGCCTTGGAGTTGTGCTGAACCCTCAGAGGGGGAGAAACTTGCCCCTCTAAAGGCACTCCCATCATCAGCACCCATCCCCCCGGCCCCATAAACCAGATTCTGCTGAGCTGCCGGACGCATGCCATAAATTCAGACCCTAGGGCGCCCCACCTCAACATAAGCAGATCGGGCCACCATGCCCCTAGGCCCTTACCAGAACCCCTCTTTAGGTTTTCAGGCTTCCATCCCAGGGGGCCTGCCTCCCATGTCCCCCCAGATTAAGGTCTACTGAGCGCCACCACGGGACTCCACCTGGCACTCATGAGGAAAACTTGTGGTTTAGAGCTGCACTGAACACTCAGACGGGGAGAAACCTGCAAACCCCCGTAATGCCACCCCACCATGAGTCACCCCCATGGCCATAAAACCAGATTCTCCTGCGATGCCAGATCTATGCCCTCAACTCGACCCTTAGGGGAGCCCGCATCAGCACCGGCACATCGGACCTGCCATGCCCTTCGGCCCTAACCATAAACCGAGGTGGGGTGTACAGGCTTTCATGAACAGAGGCCTGTCCCCCAAGCCCGCCAGATTGGGCACCTCCGAGATTCATGCCAGGAGAGATTAAGGATTCCTCAGTGACACCCCAGGACTGCGTCTGCCACACAGGAGGAAACCATGCCATTTGGAGCTCTGCAGAACCCTCAGGGTAGGAGAAACCTGCATGCAACCCTGAGGTCACGCAAAGCTTCTGTGGCATCCCTGGACACAAACTCTGAGTCTGACATGCCACCTGATACCCACCCTGAAGTCAGCCCACCAGGGAGCCCACCTCAGCAGTAGCAGATTGAGCATGCCATGCCCCTACGCCCTTACCGTAGCTCTAGTTTCTGATTTCAGGCTTCCATCCCAAGAGGCCTGGCCCCCAAACTCCCCAGATTCAGGACCCCCCTGTAACAAGGCAGAAACCTGAATGCCATGCAGGGGGAAGCCATGACATTTGGAGCTCCAAAGTTTCCTCAGAGAGGGAGAAACCAGCATGCCCCTCTAAAGCCACCCCCACGATCAGCCGTCCCTCTGGCCAGAAACCCTGACTCTTCTGCATTGCAGGATGCATTTCCTCAACTCAGTTCTGAGGGTATCTCACCTCTGTGTCGGCTGATCAGGCCTGTCCTGCCCAGCCCATTACCCTTAACCCTATGTTGCATTTTCAGGCTTCCTTCCCCAGGGGCCTATCCACCAAGCCCTCTAGATTGGTAAACTTGGAGCCACACTGTAGGAGTCCCCCTGCCACCCAGCAGGAAACTTGTCCCTTTGGAGCTGTGCGGAACCCTCAGAGCCAGAGAAACCTGCATGACCCCATTAGGACTCCCCCACATTCTGCAGCCCCCTGGCCACAAACCCAGAGCCTGATTCACCCCCTGACCCCCATTCTCAACTCAGCTCCTTGGGGAACTCACCTCAACACCAGCAGTTCGGGCCTGCCACGCCACTAGCTCAGCTCTGCTCATGGACACCACCAGCTCTAGGCAGACCTAGAACTCCCCTGTCTGCGGCAAAGCTCTGGGATCCCCCCTCCTTCGTCCCAATTTACACTGGCCCAGGCATTCATGAGAAAGGGGAAGGCTACCTCTTGAATGCTTAATACCTCCTTTCCTCTTCAGCCCTATTTCTCTCCACTTACCTTTGCACCTGGGCAAACTGAAAGTAACATATCAATGGAACATGTACATGCTCTGAGATCTAAATCTTTCATGGCAACTTTCTGAGGGCTCCTTATGCAATAGGAAACTAGTGTATCCTGCCACAGAGTGTTTCATAATGAACAGCTACAGAACAGGAGAGCAAAAGTCATTCCAGTTTTACCTCAGTCTTCATGAAGTAGAACATGGTCTTCTTTTCTTCATTGACTTCATTTTCTTCATTGACTTCAATTCCAATTCGTTTCCATGCAATGGTTCATTCCTCTCCTTCAGGGGTAGGATTTTGTGATTCCTCACCTGCATAGAACACCCAGAGCTCATCACAACAAGTACTCTCCCTAATAGCTGTCACCCACTTAACCCTTCGCCCCACACCCCTGCCCCCTAGCAACCCTCGATTTTGCTCTAGGTTAGAGTCTGTTTCCTCATTGGCCTTTCTCTCCTCACTATGTTCATCTGTTTTCTTTCTGAAATTCCATAGAGGTCAAGATATAGGCTATTGGTCTTTTCTTACTGATTTTACTTAGCTAAATCCATTGTAGATCCATCCACATCCTTGCAGATGGTAAGATTTCATCCTTTTTGAACCTGGACCCTATTCCATTAAGAAGATGTGGGAGAATGAATACACATACACACACACACACACACACACACATATGATATATACGAGTGATATATATATATATATCACTCATCAGTGAATGGACATTTGGTCTCCCTCCATTGTTTTACAATGGTTGAAAATGCTGCTGTAAATATCACGGTGCTTATACCCCACTGAATGTGCATTTTTGTGCCCTTTAGGGAAATAACTAGGAGGGCAATTGCTGGATCCTACTGTTGTTCAGTTCTTAGCTTTTGGAGGACAGACTGTATTCTTTCCAAGAGTGGCTGCAACAACACGCAGGCCCACCAACAATGTAGGAGGGTCCCGGTTTTGGGTTTTTTTTTTTTTTAGATTTTATTTATTTATTTGACAGAGGTCACAAGTAGGCAGAGAGGCAGGCAGAGAGAGAGGACGAAGCAGACTCCCCGCTGAGCAGAGAGCCCAATGCGGGGCTCAATCTCAGGACCCTGAGACCATGACCTGAGCCGAAGGCAGTGGCTTAACCCACTGAGCCACCCAGGTGCCCCCGAGGGTTCCACTTTAAACAGAACATTCCCTGCCAGCAATTTCCTAAGGAGGAAATATAAAACCTGTGGGAAAACCTGACTCACTGAGCATCAGGAAAGCAGCCACAGAAATTCAGCCCAGGGTTCCTGACACCAAGTCCCTTGAAGCCAACAGAGTGCCTTTATCCAGGGAAATTCCCAAAGACTCTCCTTCTGACTTCACTACCCATGAAACTGCAGAGAAAATACAGCATGTCCAACCATATATAGCCGTTTGAGTGAACCTAGGAAGACAAGCATCCCTTTTAAATTGTCCAAGACTCCTTGGAATCATTTTGAATTTTCCCTCTGCCCTCATTGGAACTCTTTGGATTCAAAGACGAATCCATTAGGATACATCACCTTGGACAAAGAAGAAGCCATCATCCAAGTCTCTATCTGACCACAAACAGCCACCTCACTCTAGATGCCAGCCGTTCCACCAGAGTCTAGGCCCAGTGGAGTAAACACTGTTCGGTGAAGGAATACTTTCTATGTTCAAAAGGCACACCAAGTCAATCTCACATTCCCTTTCGAATCCAAGGGATTTCCTAGGAAAGAGATGTTCCAAATACCTTTGTAAGCCAGAAATAAACAGAGAAAATGAGATCCCTGCCAGGTGCTCCCTGCAGAGAAACTCAGGAGCTCTGGCACCCGCACGAGATTGCTTACAGCTGGTTCAGTGTGCCATTTGTGAGCTCCACTGGAGACAAGAGAAAAGCCCAGGAAATTTGGGGTGAAAGGGAATTTTTACCTGCCATCCTGGCATGGATGTGACATTGTGACCCACAGGCCTGCTGTTTTCTCTGAACACTGACGTCCTGGGACAAGCTGCATGACTGACTCAGACGCTGACTTCCAAACTTCAGGTCTCATGGAGCCAGAGTGAAGAAGGGTTGTCAGGTGCAGATAAGCAGGCGTCTCCCACCTAAAGCCTGCACACCTGCTCTGATTCCTGGGAGAAGGAGAGACACAAGCTTGTTTCTTAACTGGTCATTCACTTCCCTCTCAAGCTGGTCAATGCCCTTGTCCTTTTTGGAGAAACAAACATACTTTTCCAAACAGACACTCAGCTCCTCGGTTCCAAATGCACCATGAGTCGGGTTTGGTTCCCCTGGCTCCAGAGCCCAACTGGGAGGACCCTCCTGAACCATCCTGACAGCACATTACCAGCAAACCTGGGGAAAGAGGGCACAATGCTGAGTGGGGGACAGGCTCCATCAATTCTTACCACCACCCTTGAGCCTGGAGAAACAGAGACTATACAGCTCACCACTCCGTCCTGTAAAAATAAGCTGTAGTGCCTCACGTTTCAGGGTCTCTCACCGGGCACCTCCGCCCTGCCTTCAGAGCCAGCAAGCTGCACTGACTCCTCTTCAGGTGTGTTTCCCATGGCAGCTCGCCGCTGCCTCCAGTGGTGGCAAGCAGCATCGCCATGCCTTCCAGGGTATCTCACACCACGGCTCACCACTCCCTCCAGTGGCGTGAACTGGCACTGCCGGGCCTTCCATAGACTCATTTTTTTTTTTTTTTGTTTATTTACAGCATAACAGTGTTCATTGTTTTGGCATCACACCCAGTGCTCCATGCAGTACGTGCCCTCCCTATTAACCACCACCTGATTCCTCAAACTCCTACCCCACCCTGCCCCTCCAAAACCCTCTGGTTGTTTTTCAGAGTCCATAGTCTCTCATGGTTCATCTCCCCTTCCAGTTTCTCTCAACTCCCTCTCCTCTCCATCTCCCTATGTCCTCCGTGTTATTTGCTATGCTCCACAAATAAGTGAGACCATATGATACATGACTCTCTCTCTGCTTGACTTATTTCGCTCAGCATAATTCCTTCCAGTCCCGTCCATGTTGCTACAAAAGTTGGGTATTCATCCTTTCTGATGGAGGCATAATACTCCATTGCGTATATGTACCACATCTTCCTTATCCATTCATCCGTTGAAGGGCATCTTGGTTCTTTCCACAGTTTGGTGAGCATAGCCATTGCTACAATAAACATTGGGGTACAGATGGCCCTTCTTTTCACTACATCTGTATCTTTGGGGTAAATACCCAGCAGTGCAATTGCAGGGTCATAGGGAAGCTCTATTCTTAATTTCTTGAGGAATCTCCACACTGTTCTCCAAAGTGGCTGCACCAACTTGCATTCCCACCAACAGTGTAAGAGGGTTCCCCTTTCTCCACATCCTCTCCAACAATCGTTGTTTCCTGTCTTGCTAATTTTGGCCATTCTAACTGGTGTCAGGTGGTATCTCAATGTGGTTTTCATTTGAATCTCCCTGATGGCTAGTGATGATGAACATTTTTTCATGTGTCTGATAGCCATTTGTATGTCTTCATTGGAGAAGTGTCTGTTCATATCTTCTGCCCATTTTTGGATATGATTATCTGTTTTGTGTGTGTTGAGTTTGAGAAGTTCTTTCTAGATCCTGGATATCAACCTTTTGTCTGTACTGTCATTTGCAAATATCTTCTCCCATTCCGTGGGTTGCGTTTTTGTTTGGTGGACTGTTTCCTTTGCTGTGCAGAAGCTTTTGATCTTGATGAAGTGCCAAAAGTTTATTTTCGCTTTTGTTTCCTTGGCCTTTGGAGACATATCTTGAAAGAAGTTGCTGTGGCTGCTATCGAAGAGGTTACTGCCTATGTTCTCCTCTAGGATTCTGATGGATTCCTGTCTCATGATGAGGTCTTTTATCCATTTCGAGTGTAAGAGAATGGTTGAGTTTCATTATTCTACATATAGCTGTCCAGGTTTCCCAGCACCATTGATTGAAGAGACTGTCTTTTTTTCCATTGAATATTTTTTCCTGTTTTGTCGAAGATTATTTCACCGTGGAGTTGAGGGTCCATATCTGGGCTCTCCACTCTGTTCCACTGGTCTATGTGTCTGTTTTTATGCCAGGACCACGCTGTCTTGGTGATCACAGCTTTGTAGTAAAGCTTGAAATCGGGTAACGTGATGCCGCCAGTTTTGTTTTTGTTTTTCAACATTGCCTTAGCAATTCGGGGTCTCTTCTGATTCCATACAAATTTTAGGATTATTGGCTCCAGCTCTTTGAAAAATACCTGTGGAATTTTGATCGGAATGGCATTAAAAGCATAGATTGCTCTAGGCAGTATAAACATTTTAACAATGTTTATTCTTCCAATCTAAGAGCATGGAATTGTCTTCCATCTTTTTGGGTCTTCTTCAGTTTCTTTCATGAGTGTTCTGTAGTTCCTCGAGTACAGGTCCTTTACCTCTTTGGTTAGGTTTATTCCCAGGTATCTTATGGTTCTTGGTGCTCTAGTAAATGGAATAGATTCTCTAAATTCCCTTTCTGTATTTTCATTGTTAGTGTATAAGAAAGCCACTGATTTCTGTACATTGACTTTGTATCCTGCCACGTTACTGAATTGCTGTATGAGTCTAGTAGTTTGGGGGTGGAGTCTTTGGGGTTTTCCATATAAAAAATCATGTCATCTGCGAAGAGAGAGAGTTTGACTTCTTCCTTGCCAATTTGGATACCTTTTATTTCTCTTTGTTGTCTGATTGCCGTTGCTAGGACTTCTAATACTATGTTGAACAAGAGTGGTGAGAGTGGGCATCCAAGCCCATTAGAATAACGTCAGACCTTTTCACAGAGACCTGGCAAGCCAGGAAGGGCTGGCAAAATATATTCAGAGTACTAAATGAGAAGAACATGCAACCAAGAATACTCTATCCGGCAAGACTGACATTTAAAATGGATGGAGAGATAAAGAGTTTCCAAGACCGGCAAGGCTTAAAAGACTATGCAACCACCAAGCCCACACTGCAGGAAATATTAAGGGGGGTCCTATAAAAGAGAAAAAATCCCAAGGATATCATTGAACAGAAATATAGAAACAATCTACAGACAGAAAGACTTCAAAGGCAACATGACATGAATCAAAACCTATCTCTCAATAATCACTCTCAATGTGAATGGCCTAAATGCGCCCATAAAACGACACAGGGTTGCAGATTGGATAAAACGACAGGACCCATCCATATGTTGTCTACAAGAGACCCATTTTGAACCTAAGGATACACCCAGACTGAAAGTGAACGGATGGAGAAGCATCTTTCATGCCAATGGGCCTCAAAAGAAGGCCGGGGTAGCGATTCTCATATCAGATAAATTAGATTTTAAACTAAAGACTGTAGTCAGAGATACAGAAGGACACTCCAAAATTCTTAAAGGGACTATCCGCCAAGATGATCTAACCATTGTGAATATCTATGCCCCCAATATGGGAGAACCCAATTCCATAACAAAACTATTAATCAAGATAAAAAGTCATATTGATATGAATACAATAATAGTAGGAGATCTTCATACGCCTCTCTCAGAAATAGACAGATCATCGAAGCAGAAAATTAAAAAAGAAATAAGAGCATTGAATGAAACATTGGACCAGATGGACCTCATAGACATATACAGAACATTCCACCCTAAAACAACAGAATACTCGTTCTTCTCAAGTGCACATGGAACCTTCTCCAGAATAGACCACATACTGCGTCACAAGGATTGAGGATGCCTGATACTCATGCTGGGAATCTGCCTGCCACGCAGGGCACCGCTGTGCTGTTTGGAGCTGCGCTGAACCCTCAGAGCTGGAGAAACTTCCATGCACCCCTGAAGTCACCCCCAGGTTATGCGAACGTCTGGACACACACCTAGAGGCTAAGGCCCCGTCTGACACCTGACCTCAACTCAGCGCACCAGGGCACCTGCCTCAGCACTGGCATATCAGGTCTACCATGGCCCTAGGCCTTAACCCTATCCCTAATTTCGGTTTTCAGGTATCATCCCCAAGAGTCCTGATCCCAAGACCCCAAGATTAAAGAATCCTGAGTGACACCCCAGGACTCTGTCCACCATGCAGGAGGAAACCATGCTGTTTGGAGCTGTGTCAAATCCTCAGAGCGGGAGAAACCTGCATGGTTCACCTGAGGCTATCCCCCACCCTCTGCGCACTATTGGGCCACAAATGCGGAGGCTGGCACTCAGCCTGCCTACCACCCAGGAGGAAACCGTGCCATTTGAAACTGAGTAGAACACTCAGAGTGGGAGAAACTGCATGCCTCCCTGAGCACAACCCCCTCCTTCAGCGGTCCCCTGGCCACAAACCTGGACCCTCTCATGCCACCGGACCTCTGCCCTCAATTCATCCCCCTGGGATCCCTTCTCAGTGCCAGCAAATTGGGCCTGCCATGCCCCTGACCCTAACTTTAACCCTAGGTTGCATTTTCAGTCTTCATCCCCAGAGGCTGGTCCCCCAATTCCTCCATATTTGGACCCCTGAGCCACAACACAGTACTCTGTCTGCCACCCAGGAGGAAACCGTTTTGTTTGGAGCTGCACAGAACCATCGGAACGGGAGAAATCTTCATGCTCCCTGAAGCCATGTCCACCTTCGGCCACACCCCCAGGCACAAACCCAGGTCGTAATGCACCACCTGACCATGGCCCCCAACTCAGTACCCCAGACATCTAGCCTCAGCACCAGCAGATCAGGCCAGCCATGCCCCTGTGCTCTTTTCCAAGCCCTAGGTTGTGTTTTCAGTCTTCTGTCCTCTGATGATTGACACCAAAGCTCCGCTGATGGGTTACACCTGAACTATACCAGAATATTTCTTGGCCCCCTGAGGCTATCCCACTTTCAGCACCCCCCGTTCACACTTGGATCTTAACACTCACACTGACCCACGTCCTCAACTCTGCTCCCCAGGTCACTCCTCTCAGGGTGGCATATTGAGACTGACATGACCCTCAGCCCTAACCAAAACTTAGTACATTTTCTGTCTTGTGTCCCAAGAATACAGGTACCAAAGCCCCACATATGTGGGGCCCCTGAGAAATGCCAGAGGACTCTGTCTTCAACCCAGCAGGAAACAGTAGAATTGGAACTCTGCCAAGGACTGAGAGCAGGAGAAATCTGCCTTTCCCCCCATGGCCACCAACCCGGAGCCTGACTCAGACTGACCCATGTTCTCTACTCAGTCCCCGTGAGAGCTCTGCACAGCACCAGCAAATCAGGCCTGTTATGTTGCTGGGACCTAGCCCTAACCCCAGGTTGGGGTTTCATGCTCTGACCCCAGAGGACTGGTGCCCAAGACCCACGGATGGGGACCCCTGAGCAATATTTGAGATCTCTGCCTGCCACCCAGAAGGAAACCATACCATTTGGAACTCTGCAAAGGATTCTGAGCAGGAGAAATCTGCCATGCACCACTGAGTTCACCCAGAGTCAGCAGCTGGACACAAACCTGAACCTGACACTTACTCTATCCATCCCTCTGTACTCAGACCTCTGGATAGCTTGCCACACCACCATCAGATTGGGCCTGCCGTGCTCCTAACCCCTAACTGAAGCTTAGTTTGTGTTCTGAGCATTCAATTCCTAGGGGCCTGGCTCCCTACCCCATGGACTGGGGTCACCTTAGCCATACCACAGGACTCATCCTAACACACAGGAGGAAAGCGTGCCATGTAGACCTCTAGAAAGTATTCAAAGCAGGATAAAATGCCTGCCCATCTGAGCCTATACCAGCAAACCCCCAATTTCAGTGGCCTCGAGGTCACAAACCCTGTGCCTGACCAGAACCAGAACACTCATCCTTAATTCCAGCCTCTAGGAACCACACACACTGTCAGCTGTTTGGGCCTGCAATGTCCTTTGGCCCTAACTCTATCCCTAGCTTGGGTTCTCATGTCTCTGTCCCTTAAGGGTGGGCTCCAAAGCCCTAGGATTTGGGGATGCCTGAGCAATACCACAGGACTCAGCCTCACACCCAGATGGAAATGTTTCCATAATGGACTCCAGTAAGTATATAGGTCAGTATAGATATGAAGGCCCATCTGTGTCCATCCCAGTGAATTCCCACATTCAAGGGCTCATGGATTGAAACCCTGAGCCGGACACTCACCCTGACCCATGTCCTCAACTCAGCCCTCCAGGATGCTCACCACACGGTTGGCAATTCAGACCTTCCATTTTCCTAGGTCCTAACCCTAACCCTATTTGGAGTTCTGAGAGGTCCATCTGTAGAGGCCTGGATCCCAAGCCCCGGGTATTGGGAACACTTTAGCAAAACCAGAGGATCAGCCCGCCACACAAAAGGAAACTCCTTTTTTTACTCCAGACTGGATTCAGAGCATGAGACATCTGAATGCAAACCTGAGACAATGTCAATGAACCTACACTTCCATCCACCCTCTGAAGACAATCCCTGAGCTTGATACACACCCTAAATCTCCATTGTATCTCAGACCTTGTGAAAATCTCCACAGTTCTGGCTGATTGTATCTTCTAGGCTTCTGGGCCTTAATCCAACAGAAGGTCTAGACATGGGCGAAAACATGAACAGATATTTCTCCAATGATGACACGCATGTGACCAACAGATATATACATAAATGTTCTATATCACATGGCTTCTGGGAAATGCAAATCTAAACCACATTGAGGTGTCCTATCACACCAGGCAGAATGTCTAAAGTTAACAGGACATGAAACCACAAATATTGGTGAGGATGCAGAGAATGGAGAACCCTCCTACACTCCTGGTTGGAATGCAGACTGTTATATCCACTCTGGAAAATAGTATGGGGTTTCCTCAAGAAGTTAAAATAAAGTTACCCTAAAACACAGCACTTGCACTACAGGGCTTTTACCACAAAAATAGAGATGTAGGGGAAAGAACTGGCACCTGCACCCCAGTGTTCATTGCAACAATATCCACTCTAGATAAACTATGGAAAGAACCCAGATATCTATGGACAGAGGAATGGATAAAGAAGATGTGGTTCATATATTCAATGGAATATTCCTCAGCCATCAGAAAGGATGAATACTTACCATCACATCAACCTGGATGGGTCTGGAAGATATTATGCTGAGTAAAATATGTCAATGAAAGAAACACAATTATGATAGGGTTTCACTCATATGTGAAATATCAGAAACAGGGCAGAGAACCATAGGCAAAGGAAGGGGAAACAGAATGGGAAGTCATCAGAGATGGGGAAAAAACCATGATAGACTCTTAACTATAGCAACCAACTGAGGGTTGCTGGATGGGGGGTGGGGGGGGTAACTGGGGTGATGGGCATTAAGGAGGGCACGTGATGCAATACACATCTGATATATTATTTAACACTACATCTGAAAATAATGATGTATGATAAGTTGGCTCATTGAATTCAAATAAAAAATGAGAGAACTCAAATAAACTACCCTAACAATTTGTATGGAATCACAAAAGATACTGAACAACCAGCACAATGTTATGAAGAAAAAGAAAGCTGGAGGCATCACAATTCCATATTTCATATTATACTACAAAGCTGCATTCATCCTCACAGTATGGGACTGGCAAAAAAAAAAAAAAAAAAATACACACAGTGACCAAGGAAATGGAATAGAAGCTCAGACATCAACCCACAATCACGTGCCCAATTAATCTTCTGCAAAACAGGCAAAACTATTAAAAGGGAAGAGGACAGTCTCTACAACAAATGGTGTTGGGAAAACTGAACAGCTATGCACAAAACAATGAAATTAGACTGCTTTCTTACACCATATGGACAAATAAACTCAAAACAGTTTCAAGACCTCAATGTGAGACCTTAAATCATAAAAATCCTACAAGAGGGCACAGACAGTAACTTCTCTGACATGAACCATACATTTAATAGACACGCCTCCTAAGGCAAAGGAAACAAAAGCAAAAATAAACTACTAGAGTTCCATCAATATAAAAACTTACCGCACAGCAGAACAACAATGAAAATGTAATAAATAGAATACAACGTACTTAATAGGAGAAGATGTTTGCAAATATCATGTGCAATAAAGGGGTAGTGTCCAAAATATGTAGAACTGATACAACGCAACAACCAAAAAACAAAAAATCCAATTAAAAAATAGACAGAAGACATGAACAGACATTGCTCCAAAGAAGACATACAGATGGACAACAGTCACGTAAGAAGATGTTCACATCAGCCATCAACAGGAAAATCCAAATGAAAAGGTCCATGAGATATTACCTCATACTATCAGAATGGCTAACAGCACCAGCACAAGAAAACAAATGTTGGGAGGATGTGGGTAAAAGGGAACCCTCTTGCACTGTGGTGGGAATGCTAGCTGCTGCAGTCCCTGTGGAAAACAGTATCACTGTTCCTCAAAACGTTAAATATTAGAACTACCTTATAATCCAGCAATCACACTACCGGGTGATTACCCGACGAATATGAGAACAGTAACTCAAAAGGATACATGTGCCCCTATGTTTCTTGCAACATTAATTACAATATTACAATATGGAAACAATCCAAGTATTTCTTGAAAACTTGATAAATGAGATAATAAATGTACACACACACACACACACACATACACACACAGTGGGAAATTACTCAGCCATAAAAAATGAAATCTTGCCATTTGCAGACACATGGATGGAGCTAGAGAATACTATCCTAAGTGAAATCAGTCAGTCAGAGAAAGACAAAGGCCTTTGGATGTCACTCTTCCATGGAATTTAGGAAACAAACATACATAAATAAAGGAGAAAGAAGATACAAAACAAAAACCGACTCAGTGGTTACCAGAGTGGAAGTGGATGGAGGGATGAGTGATATAGATGACGGGGTCTAAGAGTACAATTTTCTTTTTTTTTTTATTTGTTTATTTTCAGCATAACAGTGTTCACTGTTTTTGCACCACACCCAGTGCTCCATGCAGTACATGCCCTCCCTATTACCCACCACCTGGTTCCTCAACCTCCCAACCCCCTGCCTTCCAAAACACTCAGGTTGTTTTTCAGAGTCCATAGTCTCTCATGGTTCATCTCCCCTTCGAGTTTCCCTCAACTCCCTCTCCTCTCCATCTCCCCATGTCCTCCGTGTTCTTTGTTATGCTCCACAAATAAGGGAGACCATATGATATTTGACTCTCTCTGCTTGACTTATTTCACTCAGCATAATCTCTTCGAGTCCCGTCCATGTTGCTACAAAAGTTGGGTATTCATCCTTTCTGGTGGAGGCATAATACTCGATTGTGTATATGAACCACATCTTCCTTATCCATTCATCCGTTGAAGGGCATGTTGGTTCTTTCCACAGTTTGGCGACCATGGCCATTGCTGCAAAAAACATTGGGGTACAGATGGCTCTTCTTTTCACTCCATCTGTATCTTTGGGGTAAATACCCATCAGTGTAATTGCAGGGTCATAGGGAAGCTCTATTTTTAATTTCTTGAGTCATCTGCACACTGTTCTCCAAAGTGGCTGCACTAAATTGGAGTCTGACCAACAGTGTAACAGGGTTCCCCTTTTCAACATCCATCCAACACATGTTATTTCCTGTCTTCCTAATTTTGGACATTCTATCTGGTGTCACGTGGTATCTCAATGTAGTTTAAATTAGAATCTCCCTGATGGCAAGGCAGACGCCTCCCTCTGCACAGATTCTGGGGGTCCCTCCTTGGCGGTGGCAGCTGGGGCCGGGCCTGCCACGAAATCCGGGCCCGGACCCAGGCCTGCTTGTTCAGACTTCCACTGCCAGGGGCCTGTACCTCGGGGCATCACCCGGGATCCTGAGTCCCGTGCCACAAGTCCACCACCGTCCCAGCGCCAACGGTGCCTTTCTCGGCTGCGTCCCAGCCGAGGAATGAGAGATCAAAGCGATCCCCACAGAGGCAAGACCCCACAACGGGCGCCCTGGCGACCCGCCACGGCGAAGGCGGACGCCCGGCCACAGCCCCTCCATCAACTCTGCTTGGGGAAAACGCCATGGCGCCGTGGCTGCCGACCGCGCCCCATCGTCACGGCTCATTTTCCGGGTGGCCGCAACATACCCCGAGCAAGAAGGGCCCTGGGCCACGCAGAACAAGGCGGTCCCCAGGGTGGCCCAACGCCGGCCCATTCTCACGAGCGTTCTGCCCAAATCGATCCCGATTTGGGCAGAACGCTCGTGAGAATTGGCCGGACAAGGCCTGGCGAACACACTTCGGGCACCACGGGGCTGCAGGGCCGGCACCACGGGGCCGCAGGGCCGCCCCCCCGGGGCCGTGTCCGGGATCGCGTGTCGTCGCTTTCCGGCACCGCCAGGAGAAGCTCCGGGAGGCGGGCCCCGGGGAGGCCGACGCCTCCCGCTCCTCAGCCTCCGGGGGTCCCCTCCATGGCGCCGGCAGCTGGGGCCGGGCCAGCCCCGAAAGCCGGGCCCGGGCCGGGCCTGCTTGCTCAGGCTTCCGTTGCCAGGGGCCTGAGCCTGGGGGCCTCCCCATGCGGAACCCTGAGTCCCCCACCACGAGTCCCCCGACCGTCCCGGCGACAACGGCACCTTTCGCGGCTTCGTCCTAGCCGCGGAGTGAGAGACCAGTCCGTTTCCACACAGAGGCCAGCCCCCTCCAGGGGCGCCCCGGCCGCCCGCCACGGCGGAGGCGGACGCCCGGCCATGGCGCCTCCATGCACTCTGCTCGGGGAAAACTCCCCGGCGCCGCGGCTGCCGGCCGCGCCCCATCGTCGCGGCTCGTTTTCCAGGTGGCCGCAACATGCCCCGAGCGAGAAAGGGCCCTGCTCCACGCGGAACTGGGCGCTGACCAGGGCTGCCCAACGCCGGCCAATTCTCACGAGCGTTCTCCCAAATCGATCCCAATTTGGGAAGAACGCTCGTGAGAATTGGCCGGAAAACGCCCGGCGAACACACTTCGGGCACCACAGGGCCGCAGGGCGGCCCCCCCGGGGCCCTGTCCGGGATCGCGTGTCGTCGCGTTCCGGCACCACGGGGAGGAGCTCCGGGAGGCGTGCCCCGGGGAGGCCGTCGCGTCCTGCTCCTCAGCCTTCGGGGGTCCCTTCCCTGGCGCCGGCAGCTGGGGCGGGGCCAGCCCCGATAGCCGGGCCGGGCCCGGGCCTGCCTGCACAGCCTTCCATTGCCAGGGGCCTGAGCCTGGGGGCCTCCCCATGGGGAACCCTGAGTCCGGCGCGACGAGTCCCGCGACCGTCCCGGCGACATCGGCACCTTTCGCGGCTTCGTCCTAGCCGCGGAGTGAGAGATCAGTCCGTTTCCCCACAGAGGCCAGCCCCCTCCAGGGGCGACCCGGCCGCCCGCCACGTCGGAGGCGGACGCCCGGTACGGCGCCTCCATCCACTCTGCTCGGGGAAAACTCCCCGGCGCCGCGGCTGACGACCGCGCCCCATCGTCGCGGCTCGTTATCCGGGTGGCCGCGACATGCCCCGAGCGAGAAAGGGCCCTGCTCCACGCGGAACTGGGCGCTGACCAGGGCTACCCAACGCCGGCCAATTCTCACGAGCGTTCTGCCCAAATCGATCCCGATTTGGGCAGAACGCTCGTGAGAATTGGCCGGAAAACGCCCGGCGAACACACTTCGGGAACCACAGGGCCGCAGGGCGGCCCCCCCGGGGCCCTGTCCGGGATCGCGGGTCATCGCGTTCCGGCACCGCCGGGAGGAGCTCTGGGAGGCGGGCCCCGGGGAGGCCGACGCCTCCCGCTCCTCAGCCTCCGGGGGTCCCCACCCTGGCGCCGGCAGCCGGGGCCGGGCCAGCCCCGAAAGCCGGGCCCGGGCCCGGGCCTGCTTGCTCAGCCTTCCGTTGCCAGGGGCCTGAGCCTGGGGGCCTCCCCATGGGGAACACTGTGTCCCACGCCACGAGTCCCCCGACCGTCACGGCGACAACGGCACCTTTCGCGGCTTCGTCATAGCCGCGGAGTGAGAGACCAGTCCGTTTCCCCACAGAGGCCAGCCCCCTCCAGGGGCGCCCCGGCCGCCCGCCACGGCGGAGGCGTACGCCTGGCCACGCGCCTCCATGCACTCTGCTCGGGGAAAACTCCCCGGCGCCGCGGCTGCCGGCCGCGCCCCATCGTCGCGGCACGTTTTCCGGGTGGCCGCGACATGCCCCGTGCGAGAAAGGGCCCTGCTCCACGCGGAACTGCGCGCTGACCAGGGCTGCCCAACGCCGGCCAATTCTCAGGAGCGTTCTGCCCAAATCGCTCCCGATTTGGGCAGAACGCTCTTGAGAATTGGCCGGAAAACGCCCGGCGAACACACTTCGGGCACCAGAGGGACGCAGGGCGGCCCCCCCGAGGCCCTGTCCGGGATCGCGTGTCGTCGCGTTTCGGCACCGCCGGGAGGAGCTCCGGGAGGCGGGCCCGGGGAGGCCGACGCCTCCCGCTCCTCAGCCTCCGGGGGTCCCCTCCCTGGCGCCGGCAGCTGGGGCCGGGCCAGCCTCGAAAGCCGGCCCGGGCCCGGGCCTGCTTGCTCAGCCTTCCGTTGCCAGGGAACTGAGCCTGGGGGCCTCCCCATGGGGAACCCTGTGTCCCACGCCACGAGTCCCCCGACCGTCCCGGCGACAACGGCACCTTTCGCGGCTTCGTCCTAGCCGCGGAGTGAGAGACCAGTCCGTATCCCCACAGAGGCCAGCCCCCTCCAGGGGCGCCCCGGCCGCCCGCCACGGCGGAGGCGGACGCCCGGCCACGGCGCCTCCATGCACTCTGCTCGGGGAAAACTCCCCGGCGCCGCGGCTGCAGGCCGCGTCCCATCGTCGCGGCTCGTTTTCCGGGTGGCCGCAACATGCCCCGAGCGAGAATGGGCCCTGATCCACGCGGAACTGGGCGCTGACCAGGGCTGCCCAACGCCGCCAATTCTCACGAGCGTTCTGCCCAAATCGATCCCGATTTGGGCAGAACGCTCATGAGAATTGGCCGGAAAAAGCCCGGCGAACACACTTCGGGTACGACAGGGCCGCAAGGCGGCAGCCCCGGGGCCCTGTCCGGGATCGCGTGTCATCGCGTTCCGGCACCGCCAGGAGGAGCTCCGGGAGGCGGGCCCCGGGGAGGCCGACGCCTCCCGCTCCTCAGCCTCAGGGGGTTCCCACCCTGGCGTCGGCAGCCGGGGCCGGGCCAGCCCCGAAAGCAGGGCCCAGCCCGGGCCTGCTTGCTCAGCCTTCCGTTGCCAGGGGCCTGAGCCTGGGGGCCTCCCCATGGGGAACCCTGAGTCCCGCGCCACGAGTCCCCCGACCGTCCCGGCGACAACGGCACCTTTCGCGGCTTCGTCCTAGCCGCGGAGTCAGAGACCAGTCCGTTTCCCAACAGAGGCCACCCCCTCCAGGGGCGCCCCGTCCGCCCGCCACGGCGGAGGCGGACGCCCGGCTACGGCGCCTCCATGCACTCTGCTCGGGGAAAACTCCCCGGCGCCGCGGCTGCCGGCCGCGCCCCATCGTCGCGGCTCGTTTTCCGGGCGGCCGCGACATGCCCCGAGCGAGAAAGGGCCCTGCTCCACGCGGAACTGGGCGCTGACCAGGGCTACCCAACGCCGGCCAATTCTCACGAGCGTTCTGCCCAAATCGATCCCGATTTGGGCAGAACGCTCGTGAGAATTGGCCGGAAAACGCCCGGCGAACACACTTCGGGAACCACAGGGCCGCAGGGCGGCCCCCCCGGGGCCCTGTCCGGGATCGCGGGTCATCGCGTTCCGGCACCGCCGGGAGGAGCTCTGGGAGGCGGGCCCCGGGGAGGCCGACGCCTCCCGCTCCTCAGCCTCCGGGGGTCCCCACCCTGGCGCCGGCAGCCGGGGCCGGGCCAGCCCCGAAAGCCGGGCCCGGGCCCGGGCCTGCTTGCTCAGCCTTCCGTTGCCAGGGGCCTGAGCCTGGGGGCCTCCCCATGGGGAACACTGTGTCCCATGCCACGAGTCCCCCGACCGTCACGGCGACAACGGCACCTTTCGCGGCTTCGTCCTAGCCGCGGAGTGAGAGACCAGTCCGTTTCCCCACAGAGGCCAGCCCCCTCCAGGGGCGCCCCGGCCGCCCGCCACGGCGGAGGCGTACGCCTGGCCACGCGCCTCCATGCACTCTGCTCGGGGAAAACTCCCCGGCGCCGCGGCTGCCGGCCGCGCCCCATCGTCGCGGCACGTTTTCCGGGTGGCCGCGACATGCCCCGTGCGAGAAAGGGCCCTGCTCCACGCGGAACTGCGCGCTGACCAGGGCTGCCCAACGCCGGCCAATTCTCAGGAGCGTTCTGCCCAAATCGATCCCGATTTGGGCAGAACGCTCTTGAGAATTGGCCGGAAAACGCCCGGCGAATACACTTCGGGCACCAGAGGGACGCAGGGCGGCCCCCCCGAGGCCCTGTCCGGGATCGCGTGTCGTCGCGTTTCGGCACCGCCGGGAGGAGCTCCGGGAGGCGGGCCCGGGGAGGCCGACGCCTCCCGCTCCTCAGCCTCCGGGGGTCCCCTCCCTGGCGCCGGCAGCTGGGGCCGGGCCAGCCTCGAAAGCCGGGCCCGGGCCCGGGCCTGCTTGCTCAGCCTTCCGTTGCCAGGGAACTGAGCCTGGGGGCCTCCCCATGGGGAACCCTGTGTCCCACGCCACGAGTCCCCCGACCGTCCCGGCGACAACGGCACCTTTCGCGGCTTCGTCCTAGCCGCGGAGTGAGAGACCAGTCCGTATCCCCACAGAGGCCAGCCCCCTCCAGGGGCGCCCCGGCCGCCCGCCACGGCGGAGGCGGACGCCCGGCCACGGCGCCTCCATGCACTCTGCTCGGGGAAAACTCCCCGGCGCCGCGGCTGCAGGCCGCGTCCCATCGTCGCGGCTCGTTTTCCGGGTGGCCGCAACATGCCCCGAGCGAGAATGGGCCCTGATCCACGCGGAACTGGGCGCTGACCAGGGCTGCCCAACGCCGCCAATTCTCACGAGCGTTCTGCCCAAATCGATCCCGATTTGGGCAGAACGCTCATGAGAATTGGCCGGAAAAAGCCCGGCGAACACACTTCGGGTACGACAGGGCCGCAAGGCGGCAGCCCCGGGGCCCTGTCCGGGATCGCGTGTCATCGCGTTCCGGCACCGCCAGGAGGAGCTCCGGGAGGCGGGCCCCGGGGAGGCCGACGCCTCCCGCTCCTCAGCCTCAGGGGGTTCCCACCTTGGCGTCGGCAGCCGGGGCCGGGCCAGCCCCGAAAGCAGGGCCCAGCCCGGGCCTGCTTGCTCAGCCTTCCGTTGCCAGGGGCCTGAGCCTGGGGGCCTCCCCATGGGGAACCCTGAGTCCCGCGCCACGAGTCCCCCGACCGTCCCGGCGACAACGGCACCTTTCGCGGCTTCGTCCTAGCCGCGGAGTCAGAGACCAGTCCGTTTCCCCACAGAGGCCACCCCCTCCAGGGGCGCCCCGGCCGCCCGCCACGGCGGAGGCGGACGCCCGGCTACGGCGCCTCCATGCACTCTGCTCGGGGAAAACTCCCCGGCGCCGCGGCTGCCGGCCGCGCCCCATCGTCGCGGCTCGTTTTCCGGGCGGCCGCGACATGCCCCGAGCGAGAAAGGGCACTGCTCCACGCGGAACTGGGCGCTGACCAGGGCGGCCCAACGCCGCCAATTCTCACGAGCGTTCTGCCCAAATCGATCCCGATTTGGGCAGAACGCTCGTGAGAATTGGCCGGAAAACACCCGGCGAACACACTTCGGGCACCAGAGGGCCGCAGGGCCGCCCCCCGGGGCCCTGTCCGGATCGCGTGTCGTCGCGTTCCGGCACCGCCAGGAGGAGCTCCGGGAGGCGTGCCGCGGGGAGGCCGACGCCTCCCGCTCCTCAGCCTCCGGGGGTTCCCACCCTGGCGCCGGCCGCTGGGGCCGGGCCAGCCCCGAAAGCCGGGCCCGGGCCCGGGCCTGCTTGCTCAGCCTTCCGTTGCCAGGGGCCTGAGCCTGGGGGCCTCCGCATGGGGAACCCTGAGTCCCGCGCCACGAGTCCCCCCAACCGTCCCGGCGACAACGGCACCTTTCGCGGCTTCGTCCCAGCCGTGGAGTGAGAGATCACTCCGTTCCCCCACAGAGGCCAGCCCCCTCCACGGGCGCCCCGGCCGCCCGCCACGGCGGAGGCGGACGCCCGGCCACGGCGCTCCATCCACTCTGCTCGGGGAAAACTCCCCGGCGCCGGGGCCGCCGGCCGCGCCCCATCGTCGCGGCTCGTTTTCCGGGTGGCCGCGCCATGCCCCGAGCGAGAAAGGGCCCTGCACCACGCGGCCCTGGGCGCTGACCAGGGCTGCCCAACGCCGGCCAATTCTCACGAGCGTTCTGCCAAAATCGATCCCGATTTGGGCAGAACGCTCGTGAGAATTGGCCGGAAAACGCCCGGCGAACACACTTCGGGCACCAGAGGGCCGCAGGGCCGCCCCCCCGGGGCCCTGTCCGGGATCGCGTGTCGTCGCGTTCCGGCACCGCCAGGAGGAGCTCCGGGAGGCGGTCCCCGGGGAGGCCGACGCCTCCCGCTCCTCAGCCTCCGGGGTTCCACTCCCTGGCGCCGGCCGCTGGGGCCGGGCCAGCCCCGATAGCCGGGCCCGGGCCCGGGCCTGCTTGCTCAGCCTTCCGTTGCCAGGGGCCTGAGCCTGGGGGCCTCCGCATGGGGAACCCTGAGTCCCGCGCGACGAGTCCCCCCGACCGTCCCGGCGACGACGGCACCTTTCGCGGCTTCGTCCCAGCCGTGGAGTGAGAGATCACTCCGTTCCCCCACAGAAGCCAGCCCCCTCCACGGGCGCCCCGGCCGCCCGCCACGGCGGAGGCGGACGCCCGGCCACGGCGCCTCCATCCACTCTGCTCGGGGAAAACTCCCCGGCGCCGGGGCCGCCGGCCGCGCCCCATCGTCGCGGCTCGTTTTCCGGGTGGCCGTGCCATGCCCCGAGCGAGAAAGGGCCCTGCTCCACGCGGCCCTGGGCGCTGAGCAGGGCTGCCCAACGCCGGCCAATTCTCACGAGCATTCTGCCCAAATCGATCCCGATTTGGGCAGAACGCTCGTGAGAATTGGCCGGAAAACGCCCGGCGAACACACTTCGGGCACCAGAGGGCCGCAGGGCCGCCCCCCCCGGGGCCCTGTCCGGGATCGCGTGTCGTCGCGTTCCGGCACCGCCGGGAGGAGCTCCGGGAGGCGGGCCCCGGGGAGGCCAACGCCTCCAGCTCCTCAGCCTCCGGGGGTCCCCTCCCTGGCGCCGGCCGCTGGGGCCGGGCCAGCCCCGAAAGCCGGGCCCGGGCCCGGGCCTGCTTGCTCAGCCTTCCGTTGCCAGGGGCCTGAGCCTGGGGGCCTCCGCATGGGGAACACTGAGTCCCGCGCCACGAGTCCCCCCGACCGTCCCGGCGACGACGGCACCTTTCGCGGCTTCGTCCCAGCCGTGGAGTGAGAGATCACTCCGTTCCCCCACAGAGGCCAGCCCCCTCCACGGGCGCCCCGGCCGCCCGCCACGGCGGAGGCGGACGCCCGGCCACGGCGCCTCCATCCACTCTGCTCGGGGAAAACTCGCCGGCGCCGGGGCCGCCGGCCGCGCCCCATGGTCGCGGCTCGTTTTCCGGGTGGCCGCGCCATGCCCCGAGCGAGAAAGGGCCCTGCTCCACGCGGCTCTGGGCGCTGACCAGGGCGGCCGAACGCCGGCCAATTCTCACGAGCGTTCTGCCCAAATCGATCCCGATTTGGGCAGAACGCTCGTGAGAATTGGCCGGAAAACGCCCGGCGAACACACTTCGGGCACCAGAGGGCCGCAGGGCCGCCCCCCCGGGGCCCTGTCCGGGATCGCGTGTCGTCGCGTTCCGGCACCGCCAGGAGGAGCTCCGGGAGGCGGGCCCCGGGGAGGCCGACGCCTCCCGCTCCTCAGCCTCCGGGGGTCCCCTCCCTGGCGCCGGCCGCTGGGGCCGTGCCAGCCCCGAAAGCCGGGCCCGGGCCCGGGCCTTCTTGCTCAGCCTTCCGTTGCCAGGGGCCTGAGCCTGGGGGCCTCCGCATGGGGAACCCTGAGTCCCGCGCCACGAGTCACCCCGACCGTCCCGGTGACGACGGCACCTTTCGCGGCTTCGTCCCAGCCGTGGAGTGAGAGATCACTCCGTTCCCCCACAGAGGCCAGCCCCCTCCACGGGCGCCCCGGCCCCCCGCCACAGCGGAGGCGGACGCCCGGCCACGGCGCCTCCATCCACTCTGCTCGGGGAAAACTCCCCGGCGCCGGGGCCGCCGGCCGCGCCCCATCGTCGCGGCTCATTTTCCGGGTGGCCACGCCATGCCCCGAGCGAGAAAGGGCCCTGCTCCACGCGGCCCTGGGCGCTGACCAGGGCTGCCCAACGCCGGCCAATTCTCACGAGCGTTCTGCCCAAATCGATCCCGATTTGGGCAGAACGCTCGTGAGAATTGGCCGGAAAACGCCCGGCGAACACACTTCGGGCACCAGAGGGCCGCAGGGCCGCCCCCCCGGGGCCCTGTCCGGGATCGCGTGTCGTCGCGTTCCGGCACCGCCAGGAGGAGCTCCGGGAGGCGGGCCCCGGGGAGGCCGACGCCTCCCGCTCCTCAGCCTCCGGGGGTCCCCTCCCTGGCGCCGGCCGCTGGGGCCGGGCCAGCCCCAAAAGCCGGGCCCGGGCCCGGGCCTGCTTGCTCAGCCTTCCGTTGCCAGGGGCCTGAGCCTGGGGGCCTCCTCATGGGGAACCCTGAGTCCCGCGCCACGAGTCCCCCCGACCGTCCCGGCGACGACGGCACCTTTCGCGGCTTCGTCCCAGCCGTGGAGTGAGAGATCACTCCGTTCCCCCACAGAGGCCAGCCCCCTCCACGGGCGCCCCGGCCGCCCGCCACGGCGGAGTCGGACGCCCGGCCACGGCGCCTCCATCCACTCTGCTCGGGGAAAACTCCCCGGCGCCGGGGCCGCCGGCCGCGCCCCATCCTCGCGGCTCGTTTTCCGGGTGGCCGCGCCATGCCCCGAGCGAGAAAGGGCCCTGCTCCACGCGGCCCTGGGCGCTGACCAGGGCTGCCCAACGCCGGCCAATTCTCACGAGCGTTCTGCCCAAATCGATCCCGAATTGGGCAGAACGCTCGTGAGAATTGGCCGGAAAACGCCCGGCGAACACACTTCGGGCACCAGAGGGCCGCAGGGCCGTCCCCCCGGGGCCCTGTCCGGGATCGCGTGTCGTCGCGTTCCGGCACCGCCAGGAGGAGCTCCGGGAGGCGGGCCCCGGGGAGGCCGACGCCTCCCGCTCCTCAGCCTCCGGGGGTCCACTCCCTGGCGCCGGCCGCTGGGGCCGGGCCAGCCCCGAAACCGGGCCCGGCCCGGGCCTGCTTGCTCAGCCTTCCGTTGCCAGGGTCCTGAGCCTGGGGGCCTCCGCATGGGGAACCCTGAGTCCCGCGCGACGAGTCCCCCCGACCGTCCCGGCGACGACGGCACCTTTCGCGGCTTCGTCCCAGCCGTGGAGTGAGAGATCACTCCGTTCCCCCACAGAAGCCAGCCCCCTCCACGGGCGCCCCGGCCGCCCGCCACGGCGGAGGCAGACGCCTGGTCACGGCGCCTCCATCCACTCTGCTCGGGGAAAACTCCCCGGCGCCGGGGCCGCTGGCCGCGCCCCATCGTCGCGGCTCTTTTTCCGGGTAGCCGCGCCATGCCCCGAGCGAGAAAGGGCCCTGTTCCACGCGGCCCTGGGCGCTGACCAGGGCTGCCCAACGCCGGCCAATTCTCACGAGCGTTCTGCCCAAATCGATCCCGATTTGGGCAGAACGCTCGTGAGAATTGGCCGGAAAACGCCCGGCGAACACACTTCGGGCACCAGAGGGCCGCAGGGCCGCCCCCCCGGGGCCCTGTCCGGGATCGCGTTTCGTCGCGTTCCAGCACCGCCAGGAGGAGCTCCGGGAGGCGGGCCCCGGGGAGGCCGACGCCTCCCGCTCCTCAGCCTCCGGGGGTCCCCTCCCTGGCGCCGGCCGCTGGGGCCGGGCCAGCCCCGAAAGCCGGGCCCGGGCCTGGGCCTGCTTGCTCAGCCTTCCGTTGCCAGGGGCCTGAGCCTGGGGGCCTCCGCATGGGGAACCCTGAGTCCCGCGCCACGAGTCCCCCCGACCGTCCCGGCGACGACGGCACCTTTCGCGGCTTCGTCCCAGCCGTGGAATGAGAGATCACTCCGTTCCCCCACAGAGGCCAGCCCCCTCCACGGGCGCCCCGGCCGCCCGCCACGGCGGAGGCGGACGCCCGGTCACGGCGCCTCCATCCACTCTGCTCGGGGAAAACTCCCCGGCGCCGGGGCCGCCGGCCGCGCCCCATCGTCGCGGCTCGTTTTCCGGGTGGCCGCGCCATGCCCCGAGCGAGAAAGGGCCCTGCTCCACGCGGCCCTGGGCGCTGACCAGGGCTGCCCAACGCCGGCCCATTCTCACGAGCGTTCTGCCCAAATCGGAATCGATTTGGGCAGAACGCTCGTGAGAATTGGCCGGAAAACGCCCGGCGAACACACTTCGGTCACCAGAGGGCCGCAGGGCCGCCCCCCCGGGGCCCTGTCCGGGATCGCGTGTCGGCGCGTTCCGGCACCGCCAGGAGGAGCTCCGGGAGGCGGGCCCCGGGGAGGCCGACGCCTCCCGCTCCTCAGCCTCCGGGGGTCCCCTCCCTGGCGCCGGCCGCTGGGGCCGGGCCAGCCCCGAAAGCCGGGCCCGGGCCCGGGCCTGCTTGCTCAGCCTTCCGTTGCCAGGGGCCTGAGCCTGGGGGCCTCCGCATGGGGAACCCTGAGTCCCGCGCCACGAGTCCCCCAGACAGTCCCGGTGACGACGGCACCTTTTGCGTCATCGTCCCAACGGTGGAGTGAGAGATCACTCCGTTCCCCCACAGAGGCCAGCCCCCTCCACGGGCGCCCCGGCCGCCCGCCACGGCGGAGGCGGACGCCCGGCCACGGCGCCTCCATCCACTCTGCTCGGGGAAAACTCCCCGTCACCGGGGCCGCCGGCCGCGCCCCATCGTCGCGGCTCGTTTTCCGGGTTGCCGCGCCATGCCCCGAGCGAGAAAGGGCCCTGCTCCACGCGGCCCTGGGCGCTGACCAGGGCTGCCCAACGCCGGCCAATTCTCACGAGCGTTCTGCCCAAATCGATCCCGATTTGGGCAGAACGCTCGTGAGAATTGGCCGGAAAACGCCCGGCGAACACACTTCGGGCACCAGAGGGCCGCAGGGCCGCCCCCCCGGGGCCCTGTCCGGGATCGCGTGTCGTCGCGTTCCGGCACCGCCAGGAGGAGCTCCGGGAGGCGGGCCCCGGGGAGGCCGACGCCTCCCGCTCCTCAGCCTCCGGGGGTCCACTCCCTGGCGCCGGCCGCTGGGGCCGGGCCAGCCCCGAAAGCCGGGCCCGGGCCCGGGCCTGCTTGCTCAGCCTTCCGTTGCCAGGGGCCTGAGCCTGGGGTCCTCCGCATGGGGAACCCTGAGTCCCGCGCCACGAGTCCCCCCGACCGTCCCGGCGACGACGGCACCTTTCGCGGCTTCGTCCCATCCGTGGAGTGAGAGATCACACCGTTCCCCCACAGAGGCCAGCCCCCTCCACGGGCGCCCCGGCCGCCCGCCACGGCGGAGGCGGACGCCCGGCCACGGCGCCTCCATCCACTCTGCTCGGGGAAAACTCCCCGGCGCCGGGGCCGCCGGCCGCGCCCCATCGTCGCGGCTCGTTTTCCGAGTGGCCGCGCCATGCCCCGAGCGAGAAAGGGCCCTGCTCCACGCGGCCCTGGGCGCTGACCAGGGCTGCCCAACGCCGGCCAATTCTCACGAGCGTTCAGCCCAAATCGATCCCGATTTGGGCAGAACGCTCGTGAGAATTGGCCGGAAAACGCCCGGCGAACACACTTCGGGCACCAGAGGGCCGCAGGGCCGCCCCCCCGGGGCCCTGTCCGGGATCGCGTGTCGTCGCGTTCCGGCACCGCCAGGAGGAGCTCCGGGAGGCGGGTCCCGGGGAGGCCGACGCCTCCCGCTCCTCAGCCTCCGGGGGTCCCCTCCCTGGCGCCGGCAGCTGGGGCCGGGCCAGCCCGGAAAGCCGGGCCCGAGCCCGGGCCTGCTTGCTCAGCCTTCCGTTGCCAGGGCCCTGAGCCTGGGGGCTTCCCCATGGGGAACCATGAGTCCCGCGCCACGAGTCCCCTGACCGTCCCGGCGACAACGGCACCTTTCCCGTCTTCGTCCTAGCCGCGGAGTGAGAGATCAATCCCTTTCCCCACAGAGGCCAGCCGCCTCCAGGGGCGCCCCGGCCGCCCGCCACGGCGGAGGCAACGCCCGGCCACGGCGCCTCCATCCACTCTGCTCGGGGAAAACTCCCCGGCGCCGGGGCCGCCGGCCGCGCCCCATCGTCGCGGCCCGTTTTCCGGGTGGCCGCGCCATGCCCCGAGCGAGAAAGGGCCCTGCTCCACGCGGTCCTGGGCGCTGACCAGGGCTGCCCAACGCCGGCCAATTCTCACGAGCGTTCTGCCCAAATCGATCCCGATTTGGGCAGAACGCTCGTGAGAATTGGCCGGAAAACGCCCGGCGAACACGCTTCCGGCACCACAGGGTCGCAGGGCCACCCCCCCCCGGGGCCCTGTCCGGGATCGCGTTTCGTCGCGTTCCGGCACCTCCAGGAGGAGCTCCGTGAGTCTGGCGTGGGCAAATCGACGCCTCCCGCTCCTCAGACTCTGGTGTTCCCCTCCTTGGCGCAGGCAGCTGGAGCCGGGCCAGCCCCGAAAGCCGGGCCCGGTCCAGGCCTGCTTGCTCACCCTTCCGTTGCCAGGGGCCGGAGCCTGCGGGCCTCCCCATGGGGAAACCTGAGTCCCGCGCCACGAGTCCTCGACCGTCCTGGCGCCATCGGCCCGTTTCGTGGCTGCGACACAGCTGTGGAGCGACAGATCCATTTGTTCCCCCAGAGAGGCCAAGCCCTTCCCGGGCGCCCGGCCTCCCTCCAAGGCGGAGACGAATGCCCGACCACAGCCCCTCCATCAACTCTGCTCGGAGCAAGCTCCCCGGCGCTGAGGCCCCCGGCCGGGCCCCGTCGTCTCGGCGCGTTTTCGGGTGGCTGCGACACACCCCGAGCGAGAAAGGGTCCTGGGCCACGCGGAACAAGGCGGTCCCCATGGTTATCCAACGCCAGCCAATTTTCATGAGCGCTCTGCCCACATCGATCCCGATTAGATATGGACCCTCAACTCTATTGTGATATAATCATCGAGAATTCAGGAAAAAATATTCAATGTAACAAAAGACATTCTCCTCAATCAATGGTGCTGGGAAAACTGGACAGCGATATGTAGAAGAATGAAACTCGACCATTCTCTTACACCATACACAATGATAAACTCGAACTCGATAAAGGAGCTCAACGTGAGACAGGATTCTCTCAGAATCCTAGAGGAGTACATAGGCAGTAACCTCTTCGATATCAGCCACAGCAACTTCTTTCAAGATATGTCTCCAAAGGCCAAGGAAACAAAAGCGAAAATGAACTTTTGGCACTTCATCAAGATCAAAAGCTTCTGCACAGCAAAGGGAACAGTCCACCAATCAAAAGGCAACCCACGGAATGGGAGAAGATATTTGTAAATGACAGTTCAGACAAAAGGTTGAGATCCAGGATCTAGAAAGAACTTCTCAAACTCAACACACACAAAACAGATAATCATATCCAAAAATGGGCAGAAGATATGAGCAGACACTCCTCCAACGAAGACATACAAATGGCTATCAGACACATGACAAAATGTTCATCATCACTAGCCATCAGGGAGATTCAAATGAAAACGACATTGAGATACCACCTGACACCAGTTAGAAAGGCCACAATTAGCAAGACAGGAAACAACGTGTGTTGGAGAGGATGTGGAGAAAGGGGAACCCTCTTACACTGTTGGTGGGAATGCAAGTTGGTGCAGCCACTTTGGAGAACAGTGTGGAGATTCCTCCAGAAATTAAAAAGAGAGCTTCCCTATGACCCTGCAATTGCATTGCTGGGTATTTACCCCAAAGATACAGATGTAGTGACAAGAAGGGCCATCTGTACCCCAATGTTTATAGCAGCAAAGGCCTCGGTCGCCAAACTGTGGAAAGAACCAAGATGCCCTTCAATGGACGAATGGATAAGGAAGATGTGGTCCATATACAAGATGGAGTATTATGCCTCCATCAGAAAGGATGAATACCAACTTTTGTAGCAATATGGACGGGAGTGGAAGAGATTATGCTGAGTGAAATAAGTCAAGCAGAGAGAGTCAATTATCATATGGTTTCACTTATTTGTGGAGCATAACAAAGAACAAGGAGGACATGGGGAGATGGCGAGGAGAAGGAAGTTGTGGGAAATGGGAAGGGGAGGTGAACCATGAGAGACTACGGACTCTGAAAAAGAACCTGAGGGTCTTGAATGGGTGGGGAGTGGGAGGTTGGGAGAACAAGGTGATGGGTATTAGGGAGGGCACGTGTTGCATGGAGCACTGGGTGTGGTGCAAAAATGAGGAATACTGTTACGCTGAAAACAAATAATATAGATAGATAGATATTGAAAGTGAAAAAAAAAAAAAAAGGAATGTGCTGAACCTACAGAGCAGAAGAAACCAGAATGCCTCCCTGACGCTACCCCCAATACCGGCGCCCCTGAGGAGCAGGAATGAGGAGTCTCACGGTCCTGCAGACTCACGTCCTCAACTCAGGCATCGGGATTGGTCATCACTGTGCCGGCAGATCCGGGCCGCCATGCCCCTGTGACCTAAACCTAACCCGCGGTTGGGTGTTCAGGCTTCAGTCCCCAGAGGACTGGCTCCCTAGCCCTCCAGACTGGGGACCCCATATTCCCAACGTAGGACTCTGGCTGCCACCCATGATGAAACTTGACCACATGGACCTTTGCAGAACGCTCCTTGCCGGAGAAACCTCCATGACCCCTAAAGCCAACCACATCTTCTGAGCACCCCCACACCACAATTCCTTAGCCTTACAGGCCGCCAGAACAATGCCCTCAGCCCAGCCCTCCAGAGAGCCTGAGTCCGTGCTGGCACATCAGGCCTGCCATTCTCCCAGGACCAAACCCTAAGCCTAGGTTGGGTGTTCAGGTTCTAGAACCCTGACACCCAATTCCACCCATGGGTGGGAGCATCAAACTGATGGCATGACTCAGCTTCTCAACCAGCAGGAGATTCCATTTGGTGCTCTCCAACACCCTCAGAGCCCTAGGAACCGGCCAAGCTGCCCTGAGGCCATTCCCGCCATCTTTGCACCTCCAGGCCAAAAACCCAGGGCCTGAGAAGCCTCCGGAGCCCTGCCCTCAACTCAGCCCTTCAGGGAGCCAATATCTGTGCTGGCAGATCCCACATGCCTTCTCCCTAAGACATAACCTTAACGCTAAGCCTAACCTTAATACTAACTCTAGCCCAGGTTGTGTGTTCAGGCATCCCTCCTCCATAGCCTGGTCCCCCAAACGGCCAGAAGGGGGACCCCTGAGCTTCACCCCATAATTGCGCCTGATCCCAGGAGGAAACCCTGCCCTTTAGAAATGTGTTGAACCCGCAGAGCGGGAGAAACCTGCATGCATCCCAGAGGCCACTGCCACTTCTGGCACACCCAAGGACCAGGAACCAGGACTCTCACAGTGCTACAGACTCACACCCTCAACTCAGGCATTGGGAAGCATCACCACAGCGCCATCAGATCGGGGCTGCCATGCCCTTACAACCCTACCCTAACCCTAGGTTGGGTGTCAGGCTTCTGTCCCCTGAGGACTGGACCCCTAGCCCTCCAGACTGGGGACCCTGTATTCCCAATGCAGGACTCTGGCTGCCACCCACGATGAAACTGGACCATATGATCCTGTGCAGTATGCTCCTGGCCACAGAATCCTCCATGCCCCCTAAAGCCAGCCACGCCTTCCAAGAAATGCCACACCACAAACCCAGAGCCTGACAGGCCACCAGAGCAATGCCCTCAACTCAGCCCTCCGGAGAACCTGAGCCGCACTGGCAGGCCTGCCATTCTCCCAGGACGAAACCCTAACACTAGGTTGGGTGTTCAGGCATTGGACCCAGAGGCCTGACACCCAATTCCTCCCATGGGTTGAGCATCAGACTATCGGCAGGACTCAGTTCTCAGCCAGGAGGAGACCTTTTCATTTGGTGTTCTCTCACACCCTCAGAGCAGTAGCAACCAGCCATTCTCCCTTGAGGCCATTCCCACCAGCTTTGCTCCTCCAGGCCAAGAACCCAGGGCCTGAGGAGCCTCCTGAGTCCTGCCCTCAACTCAGCCCTTGGGTGAGCCCGTATCTGTGCTAGCAGATCCGACATGCCCTGTCCCTAAGCCTAACACTAACCATAATACTAAACCTAGCCCAGGTTGTGTGTTCAGGCGTCCATACTCTGACTCCTGGTCCCCAAGGCCCCAGATGGGGGACCCGTGAGCGATACCCCATCATTGAACCTGATACCAGGAGGAAACCATGCTGTTTAGAATTGTGCTGAACCCACAGAGCGGGATAAATTTGAATGTCTCCCTGAGGCCACTCCACTTCCAGCGCCCCCAAGGACCAAGAACCAGGAGTCTCATGGTCCTGCAGACACACGCTCTGAACTCAAGCATTGGGATGGGCCACCACAGCGCCAGCAGATTGGGGCTGCAGTGCCCCTACAACCTAACCCTCACAGCAGGACTCACCCTCTCAGCCAGAAGGTGACCTTTCATTTCGTGCTATCTAATGCCCTGAGAATTGTAGAAACTGGCATGCTCCCCTGAGGCGATTTCCAACATCTTTGCCCGTACAGCCCAAAACCCCAGTGCCCGAGGAGCCTCCTGAGTCCCGCCCTCAACTCAGCCCTTGGGTGAGCTGATATCTGTGCTTGCATATCCGACATGCCTTGTCCCTAAGACATAACCTTAACCCTAATCCTAATACTAACCCTAGCCCAGGTTCGTGCTCAGGCATCATCCTCCCACAACTGGTCCTCAAAACCCCAGATAGGGGACCCCTGAGTTGCACCCCATAATTGCACATGATCCCAGCATGAACCGTGCCGTTTAGAAATGGGCTGAAGCCACAGAGCAGGAGAAGCCTGCAAGTCTCCCTGAGGCCAAAGCACTTCTGGACCCTCCCAAGGACCGGGAACCAGAGTCTCAAAGTCCTGCAGACATAGCCTCAAATCAGGCATCAGGATGGGTCACCACAGCACCGGCAGATCGGGGTTACCATGCCCCAAAGACTTAACCATAATGCTAGGATGGGTGTTTATGCTTCGATCCACAGAGGCCTGGCTCCCTAGCCGTCCAGACTGGGGACCCTGTATTTGCAATGCTGGACTCCGGCTGCCACCCACAAGGAAAATGGCCCACATGGCCCTGTGCAGTACGCTCCTGGCCGGAGAAACCTCCATGCCCCCTAAAGACACCCACACCTTCCGAGGACCCACACACCACCGCCCAGTGCCTGATGGGCCACCAGAGCAATACCCTCAACTCATCCCTCCGGAGAGCCTGAGTCCGCACTGGCACCTCAGGCCTGCCATGCTCCCAGGACCAAACCCTAATACCCTAGCTCAGGTGGTCAGGCTCTGGACCCCAGAGGCCTGATACCCAATTCCATCCCAGTGGATAGGATCATCAGACTGATGGCAGGACTCAGCCTCTCAGCCAGGAGAATAAATGAAATAAACCATTTCATTTAGTGCTATCTAACACTCTCAGAGACCTAGAAACCAGCATGCTCCCCTGAGCCCATTCCCACAATCTTTACCTTCTAGGAAAAAAACCCAGGGCCTAAGGATCCTCCTGAGTCCCGCCTTCAACTCAGCCCTTGGGTGAGCCCATATAAGTGTTACCAGATCCAACATGCCTTGTCCCTAAGACATAACCCTAACCCTAAACTTTTTATTTTTTTTTAAGATTTTATTCATTTCTTTGACAGAGACAGATCAGAAGAAGGCACAGAGAGGACGAAGCACGCTCCCCGCTGAGCAGAGAGCCTGATGTGGGGCTCCATCCCAGGACCCTGAGATCATGACCTGAGCGGAAGGCAGAGGCTTTAACCAACTGAGCCACCCAGGCGCCCCACCTTAACACTAATCTTAACACTAACCCTAACCACAAAACCTAACCCTAACCTCTAAACCTAACATAACAACCTCGGAGCAGTAGAAACCATCATGCTCCCCAGAGGCGATTCCCACCTTCTTTACCCCTCCAGTCCAAAAATCCAGGGCCTGAGGAGACTCCTGAGTCCCGCCCTCCACACAGCCCTTGGGTGAGTCCATATCTGTGTTGGCAGATCTGACATGCCTTGTCCCTAAGACATACGCCTAACCCTAAGCCTAACCCTAAACCTTACCTCTAACCCTATCCCCTAACTCCTAACCCTAACCCTAAACCCTAACAACTAACCCTAACACTCTCCGAACCTCTATCCCTAACCCTAACCCTCCAGACTGGGGATTCCAAAGTCACAACACAGGACTCTGCCTGCCCTCCAGAAAGAAAGGTGTATGAGCACCTAAACACACCCGCCATTGGAAATGCCCCAGACATAATGCCAGATTCTGCCACAACGCCAGAGGCATGTCATCCACTCAGCCCTGAGGGAGCCCACCTCAACACAGCATATCAGCAGCATATCAGAACTGCCATGCCCCTAGGCCTTAACCCTAACCCTAGGTTGGGTGTACAGTCTTCCGTACCCAGAGGCCTAGCCCCCAAACCCGCCAGATTGTGGATGCATGAGACTCACTCTGGCAGTCTGGAGGCTGCCTATGCTGTTACAGTGCCATTTGGAGCTACTTAGACCTCAGAGCAAAAGATAACTTCATGCCCCCCAAGGCAAGCCCCAGCATCTGAGCCCCTCCTGAACACAAACCCAGATTCACACGAGCCACCTATCACCGACCCTCAACTCAGGCCACCGGGGAGTCCGCCTCAGCACTGGCAGATTGGGCCTGTCGCACCCCAAGACCTCACCCTTAGTTTGAGTTTCCAGGCTTCCATCCCAAGATGCCTAGCCTCCAGGCCCCCTGGATTAAGGACCCCTGAGTGACATTGCAGCACTCCAACAGCCACGCAGGATGAAACCTTGCAGTTTGGAGCTGCTGAATACTCAGAGGGTGAGAAACCTTCAAGCCCCCGTAAAGCTATCCGCACAATTTGCGGCACCCCAGGCCAGAAAGCTGTTTTCTATGAAGCTACCGGACACATGCCCTCAACTCAGCCCTGAGGGGAGCCCATCTCTGCGCCGGCAGATTGGGCCTGCCATGACCCTAGTCCCTAACCCTAACCCTAGGTGGGGTATACAGCCTTCCGTGCCCAGAGGTCTGTACCCCAAGCCCATCAGACTGGGGATGACTGAGACTCCCGCCAGCACTCCTCCAGCCTCCTACGGCAAAATGGTGCCATTTGGAACTGTGCAGGAACCTCAGAGCAGGAGAAAGCTGCATGGCCCCCAAGAACACCACTAGCTTCTTTGCCCCCACAAACACAAACACAGACCTCAAGTCCTGCCTGATTCCCACCCTCCATTCGGCCTATCCAGGAGACCACCTCAATTGCAGCAGATCGGGCCTGCCATGTCCCTAAGCCCTAACCCTAACCCTAGTTTGGATTTTCAGGCTTCCATCCCAAGAGGCCTGGCCCCCACGCCCCCCAGATTAAGGACTTCTGAGCAACACCACAGGACACAGCCTGTCACACAAGTGGAAACCTTGTGGTTTGGAGCTGCAATGAACCCTCAGATGGGGAGAAACTTTCATGCCACCCTAAAGCCACCCCAATAATCAACAGCCACTCTGGCCATAGAGCTGGATTCCATCCCGCCACCAAATGCATACCCTCAACTCAGCCCATACGGGATCCCGCCTCAGCGCTGGCAGATCGGGCCTGCCATTGCCCCTAGGCCCTGACCCTAACACAAGTTTGGGTGTTTAGTCTTCCATGCTGAGGGTCCAGGCAACAAAATCCCCTGGATTAAGGAATCTTGACATACACCTCAGGACTCCGCTTGCCACACAGTAGGAACCTGTGCCTTGGAGTTGTGCTGAACCCTCAGAGGGGGAGAAACTTGCCCCTCTAAAGGCACTCCCATCATCAGCACCCATCCCCCCGGCCCCATAAACCAGATTCTGCTGAGCTGCCGGACGCATGCCATAAATTCAGACCCTAGGGCGCCCCACCTCAACATAAGCAGATCGGGCCACCATGCCCCTAGGCCCTTACCAGAACCCCTCTTTAGGTTTTCAGGCTTCCATCCCAGGGGGCCTGCCTCCCATGTCCCCCCAGATTAAGGTCTACTGAGCGCCACCACGGGACTCCACCTGGCACTCATGAGGAAAACTTGTGGTTTAGAGCTGCACTGAACACTCAGACGGGGAGAAACATGCAAACCCCCGTAATGCCACCCCACCATGAGTCACCCCCATGGCCATAAAACCAGATTCTCCTGCGATGCCAGATCTATGCCCTCAACTCGACCCTTAGGGGAGCCCGCATCAGCACCGGCACATCGGACCTGCCATGCCCTTCGGCCCTAAGCATAAACCGAGGTGGGGTGTACAGGCTTTCATGAACAGAGGCCTGTCCCCCAAGCCCGCCAGATTGGGCACCTCCGAGATTCATGCCAGGAGAGATTAAGGATTCCTCAGTGACACCCCAGGACTGCGTCTGCCACACAGGAGGAAACCATGCCATTTGGAGCTCTGCAGAACCCTCAGGGTAGGAGAAACCTGCATGCAACCCTGAGGTCACGCAAAGCTTCTGTGGCATCCCTGGACACAAACTCTGAGTCTGACATGCCACCTGATACCCACCCTGAAGTCAGCCCACCAGGGAGCCCACCTCAGCAGTAGCAGATTGAGCATGCCATGCCCCTACGCCCTTACCGTAGCTCTAGTTTCTGATTTCAGGCTTCCATCCCAAGAGGCCTGGCCCCCAAACTCCCCAGATTCAGGACCCCCCTGTAACAAGGCAGAAACCTGAATGCCATGCAGGGGGAAGCCATGACATTTGGAGCTCCAAAGTTTCCTCAGAGAGGGAGAAACCAGCATGCCCCTCTAAAGCCACCCCCACGATCAGCCGTCCCTCTGGCCAGAAACCCTGACTCTTCTGCATTGCAGGATGCATTTCCTCAACTCAGTTCTGAGGGTATCTCACCTCTGTGTCGGCTGATCAGGCCTGTCCTGCCCAGCCCATTACCCTTAACCCTATGTTGCATTTTCAGGCTTCCTTCCCCAGGGGCCTATCCACCAAGCCCTCTAGATTGGTAAACTTGGAGCCACACTGTAGGAGTCCCCCTGCCACCCAGCAGGAAACTTGTCCCTTTGGAGCTGTGCGGAACCCTCAGAGCCAGAGAAACCTGCATGACCCCATTAGGACTCCCCCACATTCTGCAGCCCCCTGGCCACAAACCCAGAGCCTGATTCACCCCCTGACCCCCATTCTCAACTCAGCTCCTTGGGGAACTCACCTCAACACCAGCAGTTCGGGCCTGCCACGCCACTAGCTCAGCTCTGCTCATGGACACCACCAGCTCTAGGCAGACCTAGAACTCCCCTGTCTGCGGCAAAGCTCTGGGATCCCCCCTCCTTCGTCCCAATTTACACTGGCCCAGGCATTCATGAGAAAGGGGAAGGCTACCTCTTGAATGCTTAATACCTCCTTTCCTCTTCAGCCCTATTTCTCTCCACTTACCTTTGCACCTGGGCAAACTGAAAGTAACATATCAATGGAACATGTACATGCTCTGAGATCTAAATCTTTCATGGCAACTTTCTGAGGGCTCCTTATGCAATAGGAAACTAGTGTATCCTGCCAGAGAGTGTTTCATAATGAACAGCTACAGAACAGGAGAGCAAAAGTCATTCCAGTTTTACCTCAGTCTTCATGAAGTAGAACATGGTCTTCTTTTCTTCATTGACTTCAATTCCAATTCGTTTCCATGCAATGTTCATTCCTCTCCTTCAGGGGTAGGATTTTGTGATTCCTCACCTGCATAGAACACCCAGAGCTCATCACAACAAGTACTCTCCCTAATAGCTGTCACCCACTTAACCCTTCGCCCCACACCCCTGCCCCCTAGCAACCCTCGATTTTGCTCTAGGTTAGAGTCTGTTTCCTCATTGGCCTTTCTCCCCTCACTATGTTCATCTGTTTTCTTTCTGAAATTCCATAGAGGTCAAGATATAGGCTATTGGTCTTTTCTTACTGATTTTACTTAGCTAAATCCATTGTAGATCCATCCACATCCTTGCAGATGGTAAGATTTCATCCTTTTTGAACCTGGACCCTATTCCATTAAGAAGATGTGGGAGAATGAATACACATACACACACACACACACACACACATATGATATATACGAGTGATATATATATATATCACTCATCAGTGAATGGACATTTGGTCTCCCTCCATTGTTTTACAATGGTTGAAAATGCTGCTGTAAATATCACGGTGCTTATACCCCACTGAATGTGCATTTTTGTGCCCTTTAGGGAAATAACTAGGAGGGCAATTGCTGGATCCTACTGTTGTTCAGTTCTTAGCTTTTGGAGGACAGACTGTATTCTTTCCAAGAGTGGCTGCAACAACACGCAGGCCCACCAACAATGTAGGAGGGTCCCGGTTTTGGTTTTTTTTTTTTTTTTTAGATTTTATTTATTTATTTGACAGAGGTCACAAGTAGGCAGAGAGGCAGGCAGAGAGAGAGGACGAAGCAGACTCCCCGCTGAGCAGAGAGCCCAATGCGGGGCTCAATCTCAGGACCCTGAGACCATGACCTGAGCCGAAGGCAGTGGCTTAACCCACTGAGCCACACAGGTGCCCCCGAGGGTTCCACTTTAAACAGAACATTCCCTGCCAGCAATTTCCTAAGGAGGAAATATAAAACCTGTGGGAAAACCTGACTCACTGAGCATCAGGAAAGCAGCCACAGAAATTCAGCCCAGGGTTCCTGACACCAAGTCCCTTGAAGCCAACAGAGTGCCTTTATCCAGGGAAATTCCCAAAGACTCTCCTTCTGACTTCACTACCCATGAAACTGCAGAGAAAATACAGCATGTCCAACCATATATAGCCGTTTGAGTGAACCTAGGAAGACAAGCATCCCTTTTAAATTGTCCAAGACTCCTTGGAATCATTTTGAATTTTCCCTCTGCCCTCATTGGAACTCTTTGGATTCAAAGACGAATCCATTAGGATACATCACCTTGGACAAAGAAGAAGCCATCATCCAAGTCTCTATCTGACCACAAACAGCCACCTCACTCTAGGTGCCAGCCGTTCCACCAGAGTCTAGGCCCAGTGGAGTAAACACTGTTCGGTGAAGGAATACTTTCTATGTTCAAAAGGCACACCAAGTCAATCTCACATTCCCTTTCGAATCCAAGGGATTTCCTAGGAAAGAGATGTTCCAAATACCTTTGTAAGCCAGAAATAAACAGAGAAAATGAGATCCCTGCCAGGTGCTCCCTGCAGAGAAACTCAGGAGCTCTGGCACCCGCACGAGATTGCTTACAGCTGGTTCAGTGTGCCATTTGTGAGCTCCACTGGAGACAAGAGAAAAGCCCAGGAAATTTGGGGTGAAAGGGAATTTTTACCTGCCATCCTGGCATGGATGTGACATTGTGACCCACAGGCCTGCTGTTTTCTCTGAACACTGACGTCCTGGGACAAGCTGCATGACTGACTCAGACGCTGACTTCCAAACTTCAGGTCTCATGGAGCCAGAGTGAAGAAGGGTTGTCAGGTGCAGATAAGCAGGCGTCTCCCACCTAAAGCCTGCACACCTGCTCTGATTCCTGGGAGAAGGAGAGACACAAGCTTGTTTCTTAACTGGTCATTCACTTCCCTCTCAAGCTGGTCAATGCCCTTGTCCTTTTTGGAGAAACAAACATACTTTTCCAAACAAACACTCAGCTCCTCGGTTCCAAATGCACCATGAGTCGGGTTTGGTTCCCCTGGCTCCAGAGCCCAACTGGGAGGACCCTCCTGAACCATCCTGACAGCACATTACCAGCAAACCTGGGGAAAGAGGGCACAATGCTGAGTGGGGGACAGGCTCCATCAATTCTTACCACCACCCTTGAGCCTGGAGAAACAGAGACTATACAGCTCACCACTCCGTCCTGTAAAAATAAGCTGTAGTGCCTCACGTTTCAGGGTCTCTCACCGGGCACCTCCGCCCTGCCTTCAGAGCCAGCAAGCTGCACTGACTCCTCTTCAGGTGTGTTTCCCATGGCAGCTCGCCGCTGCCTCCAGTGGTGGCAAGCAGCATCGCCATGCCTTCCAGGGTATCTCACACCACGGCTCACCACTCCCTCCAGTGGCGTGAACTGGCACTGCCGGGCCTTCCATAGACTCATTTTTTTTTTTTTTGTTTATTTACAGCATAACAGTGTTCATTGTTTTGGCATCACACCCAGTGCTCCATGCAGTACGTGCCCTCCCTATTAACCACCACCTGATTCCTCAAACTCCTACCCCACCCTGCCCCTCCAAAACCCTCTGGTTGTTTTTCAGAGTCCATAGTCTCTCATGGTTCATCTCCCCTTCCAGTTTCTCTCAACTCCCTCTCCTCTCCATCTCCCTATGTCCTCCGTGTTATTTGCTATGCTCCACAAATAAGTGAGACCATATGATACATGACTCTCTCTCTGCTTGACTTATTTCGCTCAGCATAATTCCTTCCAGTCCCGTCCATGTTGCTACAAAAGTTGGGTATTCATCCTTTCTGATGGAGGCATAATACTCCATTGCGTATATGTACCACATCTTCCTTATCCATTCATCCGTTGAAGGGCATCTTGGTTCTTTCCACAGTTTGGTGAGCATAGCCATTGCTACAATAAACATTGGGGTACAGATGGCCCTTCTTTTCACTACATCTGTATCTTTGGGGTAAATACCCAGCAGTGCAATTGCAGGGTCATAGGGAAGCTCTATTCTTAATTTCTTGAGGAATCTCCACACTGTTCTCCAAAGTGGCTGCACCAACTTGCATTCCCACCAACAGTGTAAGAGGGTTCCCCTTTCTCCACATCCTCTCCAACAATCGTTGTTTCCTGTCTTGCTAATTTTGGCCATTCTAACTGGTGTCAGGTGGTATCTCAATGTGGTTTTCATTTGAATCTCCCTGATGGCTAGTGATGATGAACATTTTTTCATGTGTCTGATAGCCATTTGTATGTCTTCGTTGGAGAAGTGTCTGTTCATATCTTCTGCCCATTTTTGGATATGATTATCTGTTTTGTGTGTGTTGAGTTTGAGAAGTTCTTTCTAGATCCTGGATCTCAACCTTTTGTCTGTACTGTCATTTGCAAATATCTTCTCCCATTCCGTGGGTTGCCTTTTTGTTTGGTGGACTGTTTCCTTTGCTGTGCAGAAGCTTTTGATCTTGATGAAGTGCCAAAAGTTTATTTTCGCTTTTGTTTCCTTGGCCTTTGGAGACATATCTTGAAAGAAGTTGCTGTGGCTGCTATCGAAGAGGTTACTGCCTATGTTCTCCTCTAGGATTCTGATGGATTCCTGTCTCATGATGAGGTCTTTTATCCATTTCGAGTGTAAGAGAATGGTTGAGTTTCATTATTCTACATATAGCTGTCCAGTTTTCCCAGCACCATTGATTGAAGAGACTGTCTTTTTTTCCATTGAATATTTTTTCCTGTTTTGTCGAAGATTATTTCACCGTGGAGTTGAGGGTCCATATCTGGTCTCTCCACTCTGTTCCACTGGTCTATGTGTCTGTTTTTATGCCAGGACCACGCTGTCTTGGTGATCGCAGCTTTGTAGTAAAGCTTGAAATCGGGTAACGTGATGCCGCCAGTTTTGTTTTTGTTTTTCAACATTGCCTTAGCAATTCGGGGTCTCTTCTGATTCCATACAAATTTTAGGATTATTGGCTCCAGCTCTTTGAAAAATACCTGTGGAATTTTGATCGGAATGGCATTAAAAGCATAGATTGCTCTAGGCAGTATAAACATTTTAACAATGTTTATTCTTCCAATCTAAGAGCATGGAATTGTCTTCCATCTTTTTGGGTCTTCTTCAGTTTCTTTCATGAGTGTTCTGTAGTTCCTCGAGTACAGGTCCTTTACCTCTTTGGTTAGGTTTATTCCCAGGTATCTTATGGTTCTTGGTGCTCTAGTAAATGGAATCGATTCTCTAATTTCCCTTTCTGTATTTTCATTGTTAGTGTATAAGAAAGCCACTGATTTCTGTACATTGACTTTGTATCCTGCCACGTTACTGAATTGCTGTATGAGTCTAGTAGTTTGGGGGTGGAGTCTTTGGGGTTTTCCATATACAAAATCATGTCATCTGCGAAGAGAGAGAGTTTGACTTCTTCCTTGCCAATTTGGATACCTTTTATTTCTCTTTGTTGTCTGATTGCCGTTGCTAGGACTTCTAATACTATGTTGAACAAGAGTGGTGAGAGTGGGCATCCAAGCCCATTAGAATAACGTCAGACCTTTTCACAGAGACCTGGCAAGCCAGGAAGGGCTGGCAAAATATATTCAGAGTACTAAATGAGAAGAACATGCAACCAAGAATACTCTATCCGGCAAGACTGACATTTAAAATGGATGGAGAGATAAAGAGTTTCCAAGACCGGCAAGGCTTAAAAGACTATGCAACCACCAAGCCCACACTGCAGGAAATATTAAGGGGGGTCCTATAAAAGAGAAAAAATCCCAAGGATATCATTGAACAGAAATATAGAAACAATCTACAGACAGAAAGACTTCAAAGGCAACATGACATGAATCAAAACCTATCTCTCAATAATCACTCTCAATGTGAATGGCCTAAATGCGCCCATAAAACGACACAGGGTTGCAGATTGGATAAAACGACAGGACCCATCCATATGTTGTCTACAAGAGACCCATTTTGAACCTAAGGATACACCCAGACTGAAAGTGAACGGATGGAGAAGCATCTTTCATGCCAATGGGCCTCAAAAGAAGGCCGGGGTAGCGATTCTCATATCAGATAAATTAGATTTTAAACTAAAGACTGTAGTCAGAGATACAGAAGGACACTCCATAATTCTTAAAGGGACTATCCGCCAAGATGATCTAACCATTGTGAATATCTATGCCCCCAATATGGGAGAACCCAATTCCATAACAAAACTATTAATCAAGATAAAAAGTCATATTGATATGAATACAATAATAGTAGGAGATCTTCATACGCCTCTCTCAGAAATAGACAGATCATCGAAGCAGAAAATTAAAAAAGAAATAAGAGCATTGAATGAAACATTGGACCAGATGGACCTCATAGACATATACAGAACATTCCACCCTAAAACAACAGAATACTCGTTCTTCTCAAGTGCACATGGAACCTTCTCCAGAATAGACCACATACTGCGTCACAAGGATTGAGGATGCCTGATACTCATGCTGGGAATCTGCCTGCCACGCAGGGCACCGCTGTGCTGTTTGGAGCTGCGCTGAACCCTCAGAGCTGGAGAAACTTCCATGCACCCCTGAAGTCACCCCCAGGTTATGCGAACGTCTGGACACACACCTAGAGGCTAAGGCCCCGTCTGACACCTGACCTCAACTCAGCGCACCAGGGCACCTGCCTCAGCACTGGCATATCAGGTCTACCATGGCCCTAGGCCTTAACCCTATCCCTAATTTCGGTTTTCAGGTATCATCCCCAAGAGTCCTGATCCCAAGACCCCAAGATTAAAGAATCCTGAGTGACACCCCAGGACTCTGTCCACCATGCAGGAGGAAACCATGCTGTTTGGAGCTGTGTCAAATCCTCAGAGCGGGAGAAACCTGCATGGTTCACCTGAGGCTATCCCCCACCCTCTGCGCACTATTGGGCCACAAATGCGGAGGCTGGCACTCAGACTGCCTACCACCCAGGAGGAAACCGTGCCATTTGAAACTGAGTAGAACACTCAGAGTGGGAGAAACTGCATGCCTCCCTGAGCACAACCCCCTCCTTCAGCGGTCCCCTGGCCACAAACCTGGACCCTCTCATGCCACCGGACCTCTGCCCTCAATTCATCCCCCTGGGATCCCTTCTCAGTGCCAGCAAATTGGGCCTGCCATGCCCCTGACCCTAACTTTAACCCTAGGTTGCATTTTCAGTCTTCATCCCCAGAGGCTGGTCCCCCAATTCCTCCATATTTGGACCCCTGAGCCACAACCCAGTACTCTGTCTGCCACCCAGGAGGAAACCGTTTTGTTTGGAGCTGCACAGAACCATCGGAACGGGAGAAATCTTCATGCTCCCTGAAGCCACCTCCACCTTCGGCCACCCCCCCAGGCACAAACCCAGGTCGTAATGCACCACCTGACCATGGCCCCCAACTCAGTACCCCAGACATCTAGCCTCAGCACCAGCAGATCAGGCCAGCCATGCCCCTGTGCTCTTTTCCAAGCCCTAGGTTGTGTTTTCAGTCTTCTGTCCTCTGATGATTGACACCAAAGCTCCGCTGATGGGTTACACCTGAACTATACCAGAATATTTCTTGGCCCCCTGAGGCTATCCCACTTTCAGCACCCCCCGTTCACACTTGGATCTTAACACTCACACTGACCCACGTCCTCAACTCTGCTCCCCAGGTCACTCCTCTCAGGGTGGCATATTGAGACTGACATGACCCTCAGCCCTAACCAAAACTTAGTACATTTTCTGTCTTGTGTCCCAAGAATACAGGTACCAAAGCCCCACATATGTGGGGCCCCTGAGAAATGCCAGAGGACTCTGTCTTCAACCCAGCAGGAAACAGCAGAATTGGAACTCTGCCAAGGACTGAGAGCAGGAGAAATCTGCCTTTCCCCCCATGGCCACCAACCCGGAGCCTGACTCAGACTGACCCATGTTCTCTACTCAGTCCCCGTGAGAGCTCTGCACAGCACCAGCAAATCAGGCCTGTTATGTTGCTGGGACCTAGCCCTAACCCCAGGTTGGGGTTTCATGCTCTGACCCCAGAGGACTGGTGCCCAAGACCCACGGATGGGGACCCCTGAGCAATATTTGAGATCTCTGCCTGCCACCCAGAAGGAAACCATACCATTTGGAACTCTGCAAAGGATTCTGAGCAGGAGAAATCTGCCATGCACCACTGAGTTCACCCAGAGTCAGCAGCTGGACACAAACCTGAACCTGACACTTACTCTATCCATCCCTCTGTACTCAGACCTCTGGATAGCTTGCCACACCACCATCAGATTGGGCCTGCCGTGCTCCTAACCCCTAACTGAAGCTTAGTTTGTGTTCTGAGCATTCAATACCTAGGGGCCTGGCTCCCTACCCCATGGACTGGGGTCACCTTAGCCATACCACAGGACTCATCCTAACACACAGGATGAAAGCGTGCCATGTAGACCTCTAGAAAGTATTCAAAGCAGGATAAAATGCCTGCCCATCTGAGCCTATACCAGCAAACCCCCAATTTCAGTGGCCTCGAGGTCACAAACCCTGTGCCTGACCAGAACCAGAACACTCATCCTTAATTCCAGCCTCTAGGAACCACACACACTGTCAGCTGTTTGGGCCTGCAATGTCCTTTGGCCCTAACTCTATCCCTAGCTTGGGTTCTCATGTCTCTGTCCCTTAAGGGTGGGCTCCAAAGCCCTAGGATTTGGGGATGCCTGAGCAATACCACAGGACTCAGCCTCACACCCAGATGGAAATGTTTCCATAATGGACTCCAGTAAGTATATAGGTCAGTATAGATATGAAGGCCCATCTGTGTCCATCCCAGTGAATTCCCACATTCAAGGGCTCATGGACTGAAACCCTGAGCCGGACACTCACCCTGACCCATGTCCTCAACTCAGCCCTCCAGGACGCTCACCACACGGTTGGCAATTCAGACCTTCCATTTTCCTAGGTCCTAACCCTAACCCTATTTGGAGTTCTGAGAGGTCCATCTGTAGAGGCCTGGATCCCAAGCCCCGGGTATTGGGAACACTTTAGCAAAACCAGAGGATCAGCCCGCCACACAAAAGGAAACTCCTTTTTTTACTCCAGACTGGATTCAGAGCATGAGACATCTGAATGCAAACCTGAGACAATGTCAATGAACCTACACTTCCATCCACCCTCTGAAGACAATCCCTGAGCTTGATACACACCCTAAATCTCCATTGTATCTCAGACCTTGTGAAAATCTCCACAGTTCTGGCTGATTGTATCTTCTAGGCTTCTGGGCCTTAATCCAACAGAAGGTCTAGACATGGGCGAAAATATGAACAGATATTTCTCCAATGATGACACGCATGTGACCAACAGATATATACATAAATGTTCTATATCACATGGCTTCTGGGAAATGCAAATCTAAACCACATTGAGGTGTCCTATCACACCAGGCAGAATGTCTAAAGTTAACAGGACATGAAACCACAAATATTGGTGAGGATGCAGAGAATGGAGAACCCTCCTACACTCCTGGTTGGAATGCAGACTGTTATATCCACTCTGGAAAATAGTATGGGGTTTCCTCAAGAAGTTAAAATAAAGTTACCCTAAAACACAGCACTTGCACTACAGGGCTTTTACCACAAAAATAGAGATGTAGGGGAAAGAACTGGCACCTGCACCCCAGTGTTCATTGCAACAATATCCACTCTAGATAAACTATGGAAAGAACCCAGATATCTATGGACAGAGGAATGGATAAAGAAGATGTGGTTCATATATTCAATGGAATATTCCTCAGCCATCAGAAAGGATGAATACTTACCATCACATCAACCTGGATGGGTCTGGAAGATATTATGCTGAGTAAAATATGTCAATGAAAGAAACACAATTATGATAGGGTTTCACTCATATGTGAAATATCAGAAACAGGGCAGAGAACCATAGGCAAAGGAAGGGGAAACAAAATGGGAAGTCATCAGAGATGGGGAAAAAACCATGATAGACTCTTAACTATAGCAACCAACTGAGGGTTGCTGGATGGGGGGTGGGGGGGGGGGTAACTGGGGTGATGGGCATTAAGGAGGGCACGTGATGCAATACACATCTGATATATTATTTAACACTACATCTGAAAATAATGATGTATGATAAGTTGGCTCATTGAATTCAAATAAAAAATGAGAGAACTCAAATAAACTACCCTAACAATTTGTATGGAATCACAAAAGATACTGAACAACCAGCACAATGTTATGAAGAAAAAGAAAGCTGGAGGCATCACAATTCCATATTTCATATTATACTACAAAGCTGCATTCATCCTCACAGTATGGGACTGGCAAAAAAAAAAAAAATACACACAGTGACCAAGGAAATGGAATAGAAGCTCAGACATCAACCCACAATCACGTGCCCAATTAATCTTCTGCAAAACAGGCAAAACTATTAAAAGGGAAGAGGACAGTCTCTACAACAAATGGTGTTGGGAAAACTGAACAGCTATGCACAAAACAATGAAATTAGACTGCTTTCTTACACCATATGGACAAATAAACTCAAAACAGTTTCAAGACCTCAATGTGAGACCTTAAATCATAAAAATCCTACAAGAGGGCACAGACAGTAACTTCTCTGACATGAACCATACATTTAATAGACACGCCTCCTAAGGCAAAGGAAACAAAAGCAAAAATAAACTACTAGAGTTCCATCAATATAAAAACTTACCGCACAGCAGAACAACAATGAAAATGTAATAAATAGAATACAACGTACTTAATAGGAGAAGATGTTTGCAAATATCATGTGCAATAAAGGGGTAGTGTCCAAAATATGTAGAACTGATACAACGCAACAACCAAAAAACAAAAAATCCAATTAAAAAATAGACAGAAGACATGAACAGACATTGCTCCAAAGAAGACATACAGATGGACAACAGTCACATAAGAAGATGTTCACATCAGCCATCAACAGGAAAATCCAAATGAAAAGGTCCATGAGATATTACCTCATACTATCAGAATGGCTAACAGCACCAGCACAAGAAAACAAATGTTGGGAGGATGTGGGTAAAAGGGAACCCTCTTGCACTGTGGTGGGAATGCTAGCTGCTGCAGTCCCTGTGGAAAACAGTATCACTGTTCCTCAAAACGTTAAATATTAGAACTACCTTATAATCCAGCAATCACACTACCGGGTGATTACCCGACGAATATGAGAACAGTAACTCAAAAGGATACATGTGCCCCTATGTTTCTTGCAACATTAATTACAATATTACAATATGGAAACAATCCAAGTATTTCTTGAAAACTTGATAAATGAGATAATAAATGTACACACACACACACACACACACACATACACACACAGTGGGAAATTACTCAGCCATAAAAAAAGAAATCTTGCCATTTGCAGACACATGGATGGAGCTAGAGAATACTATCCTAAGTGAAATCAGTCAGTCAGAGAAAGACAAAGGCCTTTGGATGTCACTCTTCCATGGAATTTAGGAAACAAACATACATAAATAAAGGAGAAAGAAGATACAAAACAAAAACCGACTCAGTGGTTACCAGAGTGGAAGTGGATGGAGGGATGAGTGATATAGATGACGGGGTCTAAGAGTACAATTTTCTTTTTTTTTATTTGTTTATTTTCAGCATAACAGTGTTCACTGTTTTTGCACCACACCCAGTGCTCCATGCAGTACATGCCCTCCCTATTACCCACCACCTGGTTCCTCAACCTCCCAACCCCCTGCCTTCCAAAACACTCAGGTTGTTTTTCAGAGTCCATAGTCTCTCATGGTTCATCTCCCCTTCGAGTTTCCCTCAACTCCCTCTCCTCTCCATCTCCCCATGTCCTCCGTGTTCTTTGTTATGCTCCACAAATAAGGGAGACCATATGATATTTGACTCTCTCTGCTTGACTTATTTCACTCAGCATAATCTCTTCGAGTCCCGTCCATGTTGCTACAAAAGTTGGGTATTCATCCTTTCTGGTGGAGGCATAATACTCCTTTGTGTATATGAACCACATCTTCCTTATCCATTCATCCGTTGAAGGGCATCTTGGTTCTTTCCACAGTTTGGCGACCATGGCCATTGCTGCAAAAAACATTGGGGTACAGATGGCTCTTCTTTTCACTCCATCTGTATCTTTGGGGTAAATACCCATCAGTGTAATTGCAGGGTCATAGGGAAGCTCTATTTTTAATTTCTTGAGTCATCTGCACACTGTTCTCCAAAGTGGCTGCACTAAATTGGAGTCTGACCAACAGTGTAACAGGGTTCCCCTTTTCAACATCCATCCAACACATGTTATTTCCTGTCTTCCTAATTTTGGACATTCTATCTGGTGTCACGTGGTATCTCAATGTAGTTTAAATTAGAATCTCCCTGATGGCAAGGCAGACGCCTCCCTCTGCACAGATTCTGGGGGTCCCTCCTTGGCGGTGGCAGCTGGGGCCGGGCCTGCCACGAAATCCGGGCCCGGACCCAGGCCTGCTTGTTCAGACTTCCACTGCCAGGGGCCTGTACCTCGGGGCATCACCCGGGATCCTGAGTCCCGTGCCACAAGTCCACCACCGTCCCAGCGCCAACGGTGCCTTTCTCGGCTGCGTCCCAGCCGAGGAATGAGAGATCAAAGCGATCCCCACAGAGGCAAGACCCCATAACGGGCGCCCTGGCGACCCGCCACGGCGAAGGCGGACGCCCGGCCACAGCCCCTCCATCAACTCTGCTTGGGGAAAACGCCATGGCGCCGTGGCTGCCGACCGCGCCCCATCGTCACGGCTCATTTTCCGGGTGGCCGCAACATACCCCGAGCAAGAAAGGGCCCTGGGCCACGCAGAAAAAGGCGGTCCCCAGGGTGGCCCAACGCCGGCCCATTCTCACGAGCGTTCTGCCCAAATCGATCCCGATTTGGGCAGAACGCTCGTGAGAATTGGCCGGACAAGGCCTGGCGAACACACTTCGGGCACCACGGGGCCGCAGGGCCGGCACCACGGGGCCGCAGGGCCGCCCCCCCGGGGCCGTGTCCGGGATCGCGTGTCGTCGCTTTCCGGCACCGCCAGGAGGAGCTCCGGGAGGCGGGCCCCGGGGAGGCCGACGCCTCCCGCTCCTCAGCCTCCGGGGGTCCCCTCCATGGCGCCGGAACCTGGGGCCGGGCCAGCCCCGAAAGCCGGGCCCGGGCCGGGCCTGCTTGCTCAGGCTTCCATTGCCAGGGGCCTGAGCCTGGGGGCCTCCCCATGCGGAACCCTGAGTCCCCCACCACGAGTCCCCCGACCGTCCCGGCGACAAAGGCACCTTTCGCGGCTTCGTCCTAGCCGCGGAGTGAGAGACCAGTCCGTTTCCCCACAGAGGCCAGCCCCCTCCAGGGGCGCCCCGGCAGCCCGCCACGGCGGAGGCGGACGCCCGGCCATGGCGCCTCCATGCACTCTGCTCGGGGAAAACTCCCCGGCACCGCGGCTGCCGGCCGCGCCCCATCGTCGCGGCTCGTTTTCCAGGTGGCCGCGACATGCCCCGAGCGAGAAAGGGCCCTGCTCCACGCGGAACTGGGCGCTGACCAGGGCTGCCCAACGCCGGCCAATTCTCACGAGCGTTCTGCCCAAATCGATCACGATTTGGGCAGAAAACTCGTGAGAATTGGCCGGAAAACGCCCGGAGAACACACTTCGGGCACCACAGGGACGCAGGGCGGCCCCCCCGGGGCCCTGTCCGGGATCGCGTGTCGTCGCGTTCCGGCACCGCCCGGAGGAGCTCCGGGAGGCGTGCCACGCGGAGGCCGTCGCGTCCTGCTCCTCAGCCTCCGGGGGTCCCTTCCCTGGCGCCGGCAGCTGGGGCTGGGCCAGCCCCGAAAGCCGGGCCGGGCCCGGGCCTGCCTGCACAGCCTTCCGTTGCCAGGGGCCTGAGCCTGGGGGCCTCCCCATGGGGAACCCTGAGTCCGGCGCGACGAGTCCCCCGACCGTCCCGGCGACATCGGCACCTTTCGCGGCTTCGTCCTACCCGCGGAGTGAGAGATCAGTCCGTTTCCCCACAGAGGCCAGCCCCCTCCAGGGGCGACCCGGCCGCCCGCCACGTCGGAGGCGGACGCCCGGTACGGCGCCTCCATGCACTCTGCTCGGGGAAAACTCCCCGGCGCCGCGGCTGACGACCGCGCCCCATCGTCGCGGCTCGTTTTCTGGGTGGCCGCGACATGCCCCGAGCGAGAAAGGGCCCTGCTCCACGCTGAACTGGGCGCTGACCAGGGCTGCCCAACGACGGCCAATTCTCACGAGCGTTCTGCCCAAATCGATCCCGATTTGGCCAGAACGCTCGTGAGAATTGGCCGGAAAACGCCCGGCGAACACACTTCGGGCACCACAGGGACGCAGGGCGGCCCCCCCGGGGCCCTGTCCGGGATCGCGTGTCGTCGCGTTCCGGCACCGCCGGGAGGAGCTCCGGGAGACGTGCCCCGGGGAGGCCGTCGCGTCCTGCTCCTCAGCCTCCCGGGGTCCCTTCCCTGGCGCCGGCAGCTGGGGCTGGGCCAGCCCCGAAAGCCGGGCCGGGCCCGGGCCTGCCTGCACAGCCTTCCGTTGCCAGGGGCCTGAGCCTGGGGGCCTCCCGATGGGGAACCCTGAGTCCCGCGCCACGAGTCCCCCGACCGTCCCGGCGACAACGGCACCTTTCGCGGCTTCGTCCTAGCTGCGGAGTGAGAGACCAGTCCGTTTCCCCACAGAGGCCAGCCCCCTCCACGGGAGCCACGGGCGCCCGCCACGGCGGAGGCGGACGCCCGGCCACGGCGCCCCCATCCACTCTGCTCGGGGAAAACTCCCCGGCGCCGCGGCTACCGGCCGCGCCCCATCGTCGCGGCTCGTTTTCCGGGTGGCCGCGACATGCCCCGAGCGAGAAAGGGCCCTGCTCCACGCGGAACTGGGCGCTGACCAGGGCTGCCCAACGCCGGCCAATTCTCACGAGCGTTCTGCCCAAATCGATCCCGATTTGGGCAGAACGCTCGTGAGAACTGGCCGGAAAACGCCCGGCGAACTTACTTCGGGCACCACAGGGCCGCAGGGCCGCCCCCCGGGGCCCTGTCCGGGATCGCGAGTCGTCGCGTTCCGGCACCGACGGGAGGAGCTCCGGGAGGCGTGCCCCGGGGAGGCCGACGCCTCCCGCTCCTCAGCGTCCGGGGGTCCCCACCCTGGCGCCCGCAGACGGGGCCAGGCCAGCCCCGAAAGCAGGGCCCGGGCCCGGGCCTGCTTGCTCAGCCTTCCGTTGCCAGGGGCCTGAGCCTGCGGGCCTCCCCAAGGGGAACATTGAGTCCCGCGCCACGAGTCCCCCGTCCGTCCTGGCGACAATGGCACCTTTCGCGGCTTCGTCCTAGACGCGGAGTGAGAGACCAGTCCGTTTTCCCACAGCGGCCAGCCCCCTCCAGGGGTGCCCCGGCCGCCCGCCACGGCGGAGGCGGACGCCCGGCCACGGCACCTCCATGCACTCTGCTCGGGGAAAACTCCCCGGCGCCGCGGCTGCCGGCCACGCCCCATCTTCGCGGCTCGTTATCCGGGTGGCCGCGACATGCCCCGAGCGAGAAAGGGCCCTGCTCCACGCGGAACTGGGCGTTGACCAGGGCTGCCCAACGCCGGCCAATTCTCACGAGCGTTCTGCCCAAATCGATGCCGATTTGGGCAGAACGCTCGTGAGAATTGGCCGGAAAACGCCCGGCGAACACACTTCGGGCACCACAGGGCCGCAGGGCGGCCCCCCCGGGGCCCTGTCCGGGATCGCGTCTCGTCGCGTACCGGCACCGCCGGGAGGAGCTCCGGGACGCGGGCCCCGGGGAGGCCGACGCCTCCCGCTCCTCAGCCTCCGGGGGTCCCCACCCTGGCGCCGGCAGCCGGGGCCGGGCCAGCCCCGAAAGCCGGGACCGGGCCCGGGCCTGCTTGCTCAGCCTTCCGTTGCCAGGGGCCTGAGCCTGGGGGCCCCGCATGGGGAACCCTGAGTCCCGCGCCACGAGTCCCTCCGACCGTC